>NW_004567118.1:25952531-25970984 GCF_000260355.1 Condylura cristata | reverse complement strand
CTCTCTCTCTCTCTCTCTCTCTCTCTCTCTCTCTCTCTCTCTCATCTCCTGAAACCCTGACTTCATCAACTATACCCCCTATTTCCTGATTGGCTCCTTTGAATAAATCCTGTTTTATTCCAAAAATTATTTTATTATTATTGCGCTATCTTTCTCCCTACTAATCAAGTTATCTCTCTACTCTTTTTCTACTTACATATTTCCCACTCATTCCTCAGACCACTATCATTTTATTGAGTTCTATTTCCTTCATTTATTCTTGCCTAGCTATTAACCCTCTTTATTGTGGCATCACATGGACCCCTGTAGGTTATGATCCTCCATATTCTCTCTACAGCGCATGATACAGTTTACTGCTTTTCCTTTTGGAACTACCAGATTTCTTTACTTTCAGCAGTGTTACACATTCCTGCTAATTCCCCATCTCTTAGTCTAACCTGGTGGTGTCTTCTTTCTATGCTACTTCTGTTGTTATTGGAACTCTCAGGATTTTATCCTCAATTATTATCTCTTTTCAATGTCTCCCATTGCATCAGACTTTTTTTTTACCTCCCAAAATACAATGATAAGATACATCCCACATCCCTTGAGAAAGCACACACCTTCCTGGATCCTCATACGACTCTCATCCATGCTTCTGGCTTTCCAGGTATGATCGGAACAAACTGTCTCTAAAGGAAATCATGAATGTACAGTACATTTCTTGTATGAACCCCACTGCTGGAAGCTTCACCATCAATCCAAGACTTCAGGTAAAGAGGACCCTTGGTACCAGGGATGATGCACTCAATATAAGAAATACATAGCTTTCCCCTGTTCAACCTCTTGAAATGCTGAATCATACAAGATGCTAACTTGTATTTCAGCAGAGACAGAAACTCCTAGACCCAGAATAATGAAGCTTTTAGTGCTGGAAAGAGTTAGAGTTCATGTGATTCAACTCAATCTTCTGAATGAGAAAACTTCAGAGAGATGACATGATTTTCCCAAAGTCCTGCAGATATTCCATATCAAATTCAGATTTGGAATTAGATTCTCTGAGTCCAAGATCAGTTCTCTTCCTGCTCTCTCATACTGAGATCTTTAATCTAAAGTCCAAAACTGTAATCCTCCAGTCAAGCATAGTTTGAGTTTAGAGTGAGAAATTTGAGCAGGCTGTAGAATGAAGGAAAAAGGTGACTTTTATTCTGTGATAAAGGTGCCTAACTCCTCACACGTTGTTTCCTTGTGCAGCGTCACTTCAGTGTGTTCGTCCTCTCCTTTCCGGGAGCAGATGCCCTGTCCTCCATCTACAGCACCATCCTGACCCAGCACCTAAAACTCGGAAACTTCCCAGCAGCGCTGCAGAAATCCGTCCCCCAGCTGATCAATCTGGCCCTTACCTTCCACCAGAAAATTGCTACTACATTTCTACCCACAGCAATCAAATTCCACTACATCTTCAATCTTAGAGATTTTGCCAACATTTTCCAGGTGGGTTCATCTGCTCCAAGACACCTTAGAAGACTCAGTGGTAATCTGTACCTACAATTCTCAGTAAAATAATGTCAAACTCCTAGGCAAAGGAAAATTTTATTTATGCTGTGGACTCCATGAGGAAGGACTTCAGCAAAATAGAGTCCAAGTTACTGATTATGTTATTTCCCAGTAAGCAAAATGCATTTCAGAGTTGGTTTGTTCAAGCTTAGCATCTTGAAGATAGTATTGTTTAGCAGGTTGAGTGTACCTAGAAAGGAAAGTGGCACAAAAGAAAGAGGGACCTGTTATTTTTTAAAGATTTATTTTATTTATGCATACAGAGCTGGGGTACAAGCCAGAGTTTTTGGGACAGTGAGAGGATTCACCAGAGACAAAGTGGGAAGGAGGACAGGTTAATCAAAAGTTACTGAGGGGAGCAGTGGGCGGGCCAAGAGAGGTCTGCCGCGCCATGTGGATCACCTCTGGGGCTGGGGATCAAACTCGTACTGAAGTGGCTGTGGCTAGCTTGCAGTGCTGCATCCTAACCTGTTGTGCCACCAGGGTGGGCCCAGAAATAGGAACCTATTTTACAGTTTCTGGTAGTACACCATTATTCTTAGAATGAAAAAAAAAAAAGAATTGTCCCCCAAGCGATACAGGATAGATCTGTTTCTTGAAGAAGCCATGCTGCAATATTCCTGACACACCATCTGCCTCCCCCTGTGGTATCTTAGTCCTAAAAATTCCAGTTTCTCTTCCAGGCTAAAGCTATTTCAAGATCCTTCCAATGACTTATCTGATTGATGATGACCTGTCTCTGCCTTTGGCTTCCAGTTGCTTAGCCCTTTACTATCATATCTCCAGAGTGTGATACAGCAAAGCTGGGCCTGCTCTTGCCCTGGGTCAGTTAGAGCATCCTCCCATGGTAGCTCCCCTCCCACCCTGAACACCACATTCCCCTCCACAAGAATGTGCAGAAATTAATTTGTAAGCGCCTTCTCTCCAAGAGAGCACTGGGCCATTATTGAAGGATGTTATACCAGCCAAGTAGAAGTTACACCTGTAGGGAGATGTCCCTACAGATGTCTCTTCAACATGAAGAGAGGAGGGAATGAGACATTACCCTCCATGTAGAGCACATATTTTTGGAATTAATTCCCCAGAGCACTACATGTGCAGGAGGACTCTGGGGAACCTCAGACACTGAGGGAATGGACCAGCATGTTCCAGTCAGATTCTTGGTTCTAAAGAGCAGAAAACCACTGAATATTTGTTTGAAGATCTAAGAGCTATGCTCTAGAAAGGTTAACGGTAAAGTCACTGAGACCCACAACAAAATAAGCTGTGAGAACATGTCTGGGCATTCCAGGACATCACTCCAGGATCACGTATACTCTTTAAGTCTGTCATTGATTTACTGAGGAAGGAGAGACCCACTGAGATTATATAGGTTTGCCTAAGAGCCAGCCAAGAAAGAACTGAAACTAAAATCTATCTCTTCAAGTTCCTGACCTGCACCCTTTCTACCACAACTTTCTGTCCTCCTCACTTGTACTTCTTATGGGAATAGCAATAACATAATTAAAGCAGCAAGGAAAATTCAGCTCTATTCTGTGGCCTTCAGGCTTACACACTGGTAAACCTGTGCCTGCCGACTCTTAGCTCCCATTTACTAAGCATTGAGAAAGACATTTCTCCACACAAATTAAATTTCTCTTCAATTTTACTGCAGTATGATGAAGTAGGGGTGCTACCCTCTTCATTTCCAAATTTAAAAAAATATTGATTAAAAAGTAAAATCATGTGACAGATGTGCATTTCTCATAGCAGCAGAACTAAAGGGAGAAGAGGTAGTCATTTTTACTTGGAAGTACCCACTGCCCTGCCTAGGAAGACACCTTGTCACCTGTACAACCATGAAAGTTCATGACAACCTTTTGAAATACACATTGTCATCCCAGTTTAACAGAGGATCAGAGAGATTTCCAGCTAGGAGAGACAGCATGAATGGACAGAGAGAGAAAAGTATAATCAATGTTAATGGAATAACACATTTTCTAGTCAGGTGGCACAGAATAATATGGCATGTCAGGTAAGAAAAAGAATGGGGAAGATAATTGGAGACTAGAGTAGATCCTAATAAAAAGTTTTACTTTTGTCTATAATAATATCTCACATTTACTGAGCCCAGACCTAAGCCCTTTACAACTATTAACAAACAGTTTCATCCTCACAACCACCATCTAAAGGAAAACACTGATTGTCTCCAATTTAGAAATGACAACACTGTGCCACACAAAGGCATATCAAGTATCTTGAGCATGATCACTCTAAAACAGTCTCACCTGTATTTAAAACCTTCAGCCCTACTGTGCAGGTGACCTAGGATCATTGCGAACACTTCCTTAACAAAGAAGGTTCTTTTTCGAACTTGTTTCAGTGGCAACTGATGGAACATCAAGGAAGAACTCAGAGCTGAGATGTTGGAGATACTGGCTGTGTGTCTGGTTTCCCCTGCCTCATTCCTTTGCCTGAGTGGCAACCCCCTGGGCTCTGTATTCCAGCCAGGTCTCTGCAGCCTGCCAGCTGTCAACCACCTGCCATACATGTGGGAAAGCGCAACCCCCATGGAGCACCTGCCTCCCTTCTGCCATACAGCCCCTCACCACCCTCCCTCAGATAAGAGGTTTAAGCTCAGAGCTCGACTGCAGTGTCTCCCTGCCTTCCCTCCCTGCCTGCCTGCTAGTCTAAAAGTCTGACAGAAGAGATTAAGGGATGGTTGAATGCCCACTAGGACAACTGCACTGCCTAGAAAACATGCTGATTTCCTCTATCCAGCTTAATCCAAGGCTCAGTAATTCATACCTTCTCTGTGCTTCCCTCATTCCTTCCCAATCAGAACAGAATTTGATAGCACCCTGTGTAGCAGAAATCATTAACCATTCCCATCTCAGTGCTACATTACTGTCTCAGATGGTGCAGTTTGTGCTTGACAGGCTTACATTCATTCAGTTCTTAATGTCATTCAGCTTGAGTGTTTCTCCACAAGACTTAAAAACTTCAACTGAAAGCATACTTCATTGTAAATACAAAGTTCCAAAAGTCAGGATTCGAAGTTAGTACTTTCCTGCCCTCTGCATCACAGATATAACCAATACCTAGGATACCTGAGAAGAGAGAAGTTGAATTTATGTGTAGGTGGAACCAAAGAAAGCTAATGGAATTTCTTGTTTTTAAAATAATAAGAATAGGGGAGGCCAAAGTATTCTAATGAAAATTTTTAAATAAACTTTTATTAAAGCATAACATACAGGTAGAAAAGCAAACAGTAGAAAAGCAAACAGTTCATTGGCATAATTGTCACAAAGTCATCATATCCAGGTAAACAACCACAAAACTCAGGTCAAGACATAGGACACTCCCAGCATCCTTGAAGCTCCCCTTTTTACTTCTTTCCAGTTATTCTTTTTACCTCCTTTCCAGAGTAAGTACTTTCTGCATTTCTAACACCATAAATTATTTTGCATTATGTTGGACTTTATATAAACAGAAACATATGGTATTTTTTATATTACCTTTATATTGCTTATATCCATGATTGCATTTATAAGGTCAGAGTATTGACAAATAAAAATAGTAAATAATAACAACCGCAATGATAATAGCCATTTTGTTTGCAACCTTTGAGATAGTTACTTGTAGCACTGAAATGGAAATGGTTAATGATTTCTGCTAAGCCTTAAATTGCATTTCATTTTCTTGTCGATTGCCCTCACTACGACTATACCAGTGCACTGTTGAAATAGTAAGAGTGGCAACTTACCACATGCCTAATTTGAGGAGGGAAATCTTCTGATGGTTGATTATTATGCATGATGCCAACCAGAGGTTTCTGTGAATGTTCTTTGTCAGATTAAGAAAATTTCTTTCTGCATTTTAGAGGTACAGGATCTCCCCCTTCAGGTGTTCTTACTATACTACACCCACCACCAAAGCATCCATTGTCCTCCACCATAGTCCATTGCACTCCCTCGCCTTTTTTAACTCCTACCTTCCCCTTCCCTTCCCCCTCTATTCTATAGTCAGACTTCTAAGCCTTGTTTAGTTTGGTTTTATCTCACCTTTTGTTTTGTTTCTTTATATGTAAATGATGCATTGTCTTTCTCCTTTTGATTTAATTCACTTAGCACAGTCTTGTTTGGCTCCATCAATGTTATCACAAATGGCAAGGTTATTTTTTTAATAGTTGAGTATTGTTCCATTGTGTATGTATACCACATCTGTGTCTTTGCTATATATGGCACACTTGGAAACGCCAAGTACAGAAGTAGCTTTCTGGAATTGTTGAAAGTCTTTTTAATAATAGGCTTTCTTCTTCATGACCAATTTTGATATGTATGATATTTTGGAAATAGGAAAAAGATTGGCTACATTAAACAAGCCAAAGGCCAAGTAACACATTTAATTTTCCATCTATAATCTAAAATTTCCAGAAGAACAAAATAGAAACTATCATCCAATCTACTCCAAATGAATACATTTTACCTATGAGGCTGATGACCAGACATGCACATGTGGGTGACTCAGGGACACATTTTGCAGTGAAATTATAACCTTAGTAAAGAAGAGCAAGCTTACAGAAACAACCCAAGTACCCAAAGACAGATCAGCGTATTAGCAAGTTTCTGTGTGTGTGTGTGTGTGTATGTAAAGGAATACTACTCAGCTATAAAAATGTCTTGCCATTTGCAACAACATGGATTTGGAGGGGATTATGTTAAGAAAAATAAATCAGGAGAAAGACATATACTGATGGTGTCACTTACATGTGGAATACAAAGAAACAAAACAACGGGTGAGATAAAACCAACCAAACCCTAGAAATCTGAATGGAGAATTGAGGCTACCACAGTAAGAGGGAGAGAGGGAAGAGCAAAGTAAAAAGCAACACAACAGACGTTGAAGGACTTTCAGTGCATTGGTGTAGCTACCACACCACAGTCATATCACATTCACATTCATATCACCACATACAGTTAATACTGTACCTCTGACTCACAGAGTGCTGTCAACCATTGTTCCTCAATTAAAAATATAAATTTATCTACTTACAATTTACTAGAGTTTTAATCATGAATGTATGTTGAAACTTAAATGATGTGTCTGTGCCTATTGAAATAATTATAATGTTTTCTCTTTTATTCTGAAAACATGATAAATTACATTGATTTTTTTTTAATTTTAGATCAATCTTATAAATCCAGCTTGGCAGCTACATGTTTGTTTGTTGGATCCTTGCTTCCTTTTATACAATCTTTGTGTCTATATTAATAAAATTGTCCTATAACTTTCCTTTCTTCTAGTATTCTGGGGTCATGAAGTACTGATAAAATGGACTGGGAACTGTTCTGGAAAACATCTAAGCCAATACCTGTTACACACTGCATTGAATAAATTGGAGCTATTGAAGTTTTTAATTTGTTATTAACGCTATTTTTTGTCTATTCTCTCTACAGGGCATTCTCTTCTCCACAGTGGAATGTGTAAAGTCTTCTCAGGACCTAGTAAAGCTTTATCTGCATGAGTCAAACAGAGTTTATCAGGATAAAATGGTGGAAGAAAAGGACTTTGATCTGTTTAACAAAATCCAGAAAGATACAGTCAAAAAATTTTTTGATGTGAGTATTATCTTGTGATTTATTTTGACATTTGAAATATAGTGATGATTATACAAATGGTCACATGAATAATAAAAATCTAGCCCATAAATTGGAGAAAGTCAGAGATTAGATAAAGAAAGGAAAATCTTTATTTTTTTCCTAGGAGATAAATGCTGGGGCAAGAAGAGATACAATTTGATCATAGAGACTCAATGTTAAGAAGATCTGATGATGATCACCTGATCCAAATCTTAACACCACTTACTCTTCTCAGTTACATTTCCCATGTTGGTCATTCCAATTGATATTCCAGCATGGAAAAGCAAAGCACTATCTCATCTTGCCTAAGGCACTTTGAAATTGCTAATGACTAGAAATTTGGAAGTTCTGGAATAATTTTAAACTGGCAATTTATTCTGACCAAAATTTGTTTCCCTGTCCACCAATACCAGGTCCACATGACAAACCATCAAATATTTTATGATCATTTATTTTGTCTTTCCTGGGTGTTTTCTTCTTCAAGCCAAATAACCTCTGTCCTTTCAGCTATTTCTGACATGGTGCCTGTTCAAACCCAGAGGAATCTAACATCCTTTTGACTACTCTCCTATCAGTTTCCCCCTCTGAAATTGTGCTGCCCAGCTTCCATCACACAATCCAGATGGGGTCGACCAAAAACAAAGGCCACTTCTTTTCTTATATAAATTTGTAAGTTTCCTACTAAATTTACCAAAGTGTGTCTTGCCAAGCAACTGTACTCCATATACTCCTTGGAAAGGAGTTATGTAAACTAAAATTAAGTTGAGAAAATACTTCATACGATATATCCCTACTGGAAGTTCACACACATTCATCACATAAAAGCTCTAAAAATCTTGGCTAATCTTCATTCATGTATCATTTCCCAAACATTTTAGACCCCAAGATTCTTTCCCCTTCATAAAGATATTAATAATTTCCATACTGCTTGGTCATTGGAATATACCTTGGAAAGCCTGGATATATTACAATAGCCTAAGAGCTTACTATTTTATTTATTTACTTATTTTGTAGTGTGAAAATTACCACTACAGCTAACCTGAGTCCCTATGTTTATTTTGTTAGGTTTGGCTCCATATTTTTTTCCTGATGAGATCCTAGGTCTATTTGTGCTGGTATTTACAGTCCATTCCAACCTACACACAAATGTTTGAGCTTTTAAATAGCATTTAAGTAACTAATCTTATGAGTTACTTAAAAAAAAAAAATGCAGCCTTGCATTTATTAGTTCAAACACCCTGAAATACTCCACTACTCCTATCAGTTTTCTCCAACTTGATGTTCAGTGCTCTCACATCTTAGATGCTCCTCTCTTTGCATCTCCATTTACATATTCATTTGTTAAACTGTAAACAACGCATGATTGTCTTAAGTTGGCTTGAGCTAGCACCTTGGAATAATAACATTCAGCCCTTGAAATAGATGTTCCTATCTGTTCATATGGCTAACCGTGTAGTGACAGGTGTTTGTATACAAAGGACACATCTTTTTGACCACAAATATACATATAATTAATTCTACTTTTATGTCCCCCAGCAACATTTGGAATATCAGCCTGAAGCACCTTTAGCTGCCTCAAATCTTGGTGTTGGTTACCAAAGAAAAGGTGCCCCAGTTTCCGCTGAACAAGCAATATACTCATGTGTCTACCATTAGAAGCTGAACATTCTTTAAATTACTCCCTGTGTGATAGAGCATCACTATTAAGAAATCTCTGGTTTACTGTGTGAGTTGGTTTTCCTTCACCATTACACAGAATGGCTCTGATCATAAAATCTGAAACTAGTTATTTTGTTCATCAAAGAGTCTTTGTAGACCAGGCTTGTTAGAACTGCACTTCAGTTGTTCCTCCCCTAGATCAGTAGTTCCCACTGATACCATTAGGGCTGATTCCAAATATATTATACCATTTTTATACAGAAATGTGTTTCCACATTGCTTTCCCATGTGCTTTGCTCAACTAGCAAGAATGACTCTGCAGCATCAATTCTCATCCAAATGTCTGAACATACAGTATTACTGTCTGGCAAAGCTGGAATAATTTAAGGATTTCCTGGGACCCAGAAACCACCTTCAAAATATAGTAATTCTTTAAGCTATAACTCTTCACATTTCTTCCTTCATATACCTAGGTAGTATCACTGGTTTCTCTATAAATATTATTGTCATCATCACTTTTGCTACATTAGATTTGATGAATATCGTTCCATGGGTTTACATTGCTAACCCTATAGTGACAGATGCCCTGAGTTATGCCCCTATTGATGAATGGCATGTGGGTAATTTCTTTCCTAGGTGGATTTTCCACTCTGAACTTTAAGAATGGCAAGTGGGACATATGTATTAAAAACCTATTCTACATATGTATTAAAAACCTATTCTACATATGTATTAAAAACCTATTCTTTCTTAAACTTGCCTCCTCCACAACATTTCTTAACTCTTGAAGTCTATATATAGGTTTTGACAAGTAATTCCCTCCTGAATTAAAAAGAAAATACTTGAGTACTTAGAGTATATCTTTTAAGTTAGTTGAATTGTATAGGGTATTTATTAAAATGCTAAGGTTTGCCCAGAAGGCAATGTAAGCCCATATCTATATGAAAGTTTTATAGATAGGAGGTTTGAATATAAAGCTTCAAGATTAGCAAGGCCCCATAAAACAAGCCAGTCAGTCACCTAAGGATAGCTTGTGGCACATGCTTCAATAGCCAGTCCCACTGGACTGAGCCTTTGAATTAAGCCTGGAGGTCTATTGAATCCAATCTCAGTGGAAATAGGAAAGAATGTTCTATGGTGCTCTATGACATAGCTGTGAATCAGAAGCAAGAGCTATTAGAATATCCTGACCTGTGGAAGGTCATATCATTGGGCCACGATCCCCTAAAAAAAGACCGCTGTTTAGGGAAAACCACCCAGGTGTCCCCACCAACTCCTCTGCTCACATAAGGCCTTTTACTGTGCACATAAGGAGGCTATCTCCCACCTTCCAATTCCAGTCCACAGGAACAATGGATATCATTCATGTGGAACTGATAAATTAATGTTAAACATCTACTTGTAAGGGATCCTCTAGAGGAAAGTGTTGGAAGAAATCCCAACAGTTAATTTGCAGGGAGCATGCATAGAGAAAAGGCAGACTCTGTGCCTCAACTCTGGATGGAACCACCAGATTTGAGAGTTCCTAAGGAGGGACTTTCCCCCTGTGTCTCATTGTCAGGGTATTGAAGAAACTGCAGAGCATACCCGAAGCTTGAACATGTATTGTCATTTTGCAAATGGCATCGGGGAGCCTAAGTATATGCCTGTACAATCATGGGAACTTCTGACACAGACTTTGGTAGAAGCCTTGGAGAACCACAATGAAGTCAACACAGTGATGGACCTGGTTCTCTTTGAGGATGCCATGCGCCATGTGTAAGTATGCTTCATCTATCTTTCCTTAGTCTCCTCCTCTTCTCAACATAAGGGATCTCATTGGGTGTTTGAGGACACTTTGAAGTAAACAGAAAGACAATTCTGCATTGAAGGTCAAGATGGCAGCTGATAAAGAAACTGTAGCTTCTACCACTGGCCTTTGGGGGCAGCACTAGTGTGAATCTAACCTAACTCGATTAATTTCCTTGTCAGCAGTTTACAATCCCTTGGTCATCACAGGCACACCAATAGAAAATGCCAGATCATGAAAGTGGCACCAGGACAGCTCAACACCTGCATCTCCACCCTACATTAATCCAAGGACCAATTTTAAATCATGAAACTGGAGGTTTTTGTTTAAATGCACACATATTTCAAAAACTAAATATCTTTAAGTGTTGTTGCTATCAAATGAGTCGCTGAGTGTAGTAACCAAGCCTGCCAGATAATGTAGTCACACCAATGCTATATCTATATTGCTCTCTATATTCCCTAATAACAAGGCCCATTTCCCTCCCACAACCCCCACCCCCACTGCCTGCCGAAATTCTTCCACCCTTCCCCTTGGTATTCATGGTCTTCAACAACAAACTCTACTCAGCTTCAGCTCTTTACTGATGAATTCTGGCTGAAGACTTATTGACCCAATTGAGGAAAGCAGGGTTTTTTCCCTTCCTAATTCCACATGCTCCCTGTTCCAGAAAGAGCTAAGTACCGTCCTCACCCACACCCCACTCCAAAGGTTTAAAGATGCCTTTATCCTTTCATTCTTCACAAAATCCTGATGTTTCAAAATATAGAAGTTGAGCTGTCAAATTCATGACCTGTCCTAGTTAACAACTGACATCCAGTTACTCCACACCGTTCACCCAGACCTTCATGCACGGTCATCTTTCTCTCCTCAACTGGCACTATACACTCCAGCATCTGTGTAGCTCTTGGTTTTTATGTTCCTTGAGCTCTTAACTCCAGTGACCTTTTCTCTCATCCCATCTCAACTACTCACTAAATCTGTTCTTAACCTAGAGTTTCTATTATCAATAATGAAACCACCTCCAACACCTCAATTATAAACATCATTCCCTCTGATCCATTCTTTTACCCATCTGTTCTAGTTTCATTTTTGTACAATGGATAGTTTCCCCCATTAAGTTCCCGCCATCAATTCGTCCATGCGCCATCACCATCTTCCCTTGTGCTCCTCCCACTCCTATCCTGATCCTTCTCCCTCCTCCTCCCCTACAGAATGTCTCTATAGTTTCCTGTCTAGAACAGGTATCCCAGATATTCTTTTTCATTTCTATGAGATATTATTGACCTGTAATATTGTGTGTTTAAGGTATATGACACAATGATTTAAATATGTATTGCAAAATGATGCCCACAATAAAATTAGTTAACAGCCATCATCAACTAAATGGTTGATTATTTTCTTTGTGAAGAGAAATTTTAAAATCTATTCTTTTAGCAACATTTAAATACATAATAAAGCATTTTTGACTAGAATCATTATGTTGTACATCCCTCTGACTTACTTTTATAACTAGAAGTTTTTGCCTTTTAATCACCTTACTAATTCCCCCACTCACAATCCTCCTCTGGCAACCAGAAATCTGCTTTGTGTTTGTATTTTTCAGATTCTGCATATAAGTGAGGTCATAGAGTATTTGTCTTTCTGACCTACTTATTTCACTTAACCTAATGTTCCTCAATTCCATTCATGTTGTTGCAAATATAAATATTCGAGCTATTCTTAAATCTCATTAAGACTTAGTTTTATGAAGTCAACTACTTTCTCAAACTTCTTTGACCTGCCCCTTTATCATGTCTTTACATAACTTCCCCAACCACCATAGGTTCCATCCCAGTGCAAGCTCCCCAGTTTTCTGTCATGGCATCCATGTGACAAAACCCCCCACTACCACATTCCACAGTTGCATCTAAGCATATGAAGATTATAGAGAAAGATCTCCCACCATGTTTGCTGGTTTGCTTCAGATTGTCAGCCACAAATATTAAATGGGCCCTCAAATTTTCTAGAAATACTCCTCTACTACATTGGCAGTTTGCTTTCTTCCCCTTCCCTTGATGGCAGCAGTATCACACATTTTTTTCCTCCCTCTTTATTCATAGTTAATGAGCATATCTCTTATTTCACTGAGATAATGAAAGTGGCCAGCGGAGAATTGTGTCATCCCCTTGTCATCATATCTAAGAGCCTATCTGCATCCACCCACAAATCCTTCCTCCCCTGCTATTTTAGTTAGTAAACCACCCCCGTTCCTAAGGAGGGTCCCTCCATGTGTGCCTTGGACCCTGTGTCCTCTCGCAGTCTCGTGACATTGCTCCATGGGTGAACTGGTGGTGGGAAGTCCACAGGGGTTACAACCAAAATGAAAAAGCATACGTTGTACAAAAGTGAAGAATGATGTAAAAAATATATATTAAAAAAACAAATTAAAAAAGAATATCATTTGGGTTAAATGATGTGGAGAAAAATGCAGAATGAAGGGCAATACAAAGTTCTGGGGTGATTGCAATGTTAAGTAGGGTAATCAGAACGGCCTCACTGAAAAGCAAGCATTTGATAAGATACCTCAGGGCTGCATCTAGCTTAGAATTCACTGTAACACTGGTGTGTGGTACTTTGCAGACTTCAATTTTTTTTAGTTTTCAGAAAAACCCTGAAGAAAGAGAGGTCTACTATTATCCCTATATTATAAGAGAGGAAAATGATACCCAGAGAGATGAGGGAAGTCACGGAAGGTCACACACCCTAGAAATAGATAAACCAAAGCAGTCTGGCTCTATTGTGTGTGCTCTGGACCATCACGCTGTAATGTTTCCTCAAATCTTAATCCAGGATAAAGTCCTTGAGCACACAGACTGCTGACTCTCCAGTACCTAGACCAGTGTCTGGTACACAAGGGGTGGTCAATAACAAAGGTTTTTAAGATGTCTGTTAACTAACCTGTGAAGCTTCAGTGTACAATTTCCCGCCTGTTTAAGAGGTACCAAAGCCTGAGCCATAGTCTTGGAATTGAAGCAAATCTTTGTCCTTTAAGGATAAATTTGTCTTGGGAGAATACCAAATGATTCAGTCAATGTAGCTTCCAGCAGGGAAATTGACTAATATTGCTTTTAGGGAAAAATAAGGGAAGGCTATGAAAACTGGCTTTTCTACTGGAGCTTCAAAACAGACTCTGAAGATAGTTTCCAAAGTGAAACCTGCACTGCGTTTAGCAATGACAAAATAACTAGAATAATGAACCTGCTGAAGGGCATATTTGTACATATAATTTCCTGTACATTTGTTTTAAAATATCGCTGTTCCATGACATCATCCTTTCATTCCCTTCCCTTCTGTCTCTGGAGCTCCTTGGTCCCTCTTTGCTGCCCCTATCAGTCACACAGAATAGAAGCTTTCTCTTCTCATGCCAGAGAGAGGAAAGTCAAACAATACAGTGAAGAAATCTAAGACTATTGGAAGATTCCATAGCCTTGCTTCATTCCACATGAGGGTTTAGAGCTCAGTCCACAAAGGTCTTATCTTCTTATACCCAAAGTGGGAGTAGGACAAGGCGGAGGAAATCTCCGTGTTTGCCCAGGAACCCACAGGCTGGCAAAGGGGTGGCTGTTCAAAAGTGCATAAGGCATACATTCACTTTGATGTTATTATATGGCTATTTTGGCTGTTCAAAGAATATGAGACATACATTCACTTTGATGTTATTATATGGCTATTTGTTCACTTGAGTTCTTAATCTTTTTCTCTTGCTTGAATTCCCCACACCTTTCCCACATATGGCTGTTCTGGCTTTCTGCTGCTTTTATGCACAGCCTAGTAATGGAGCACTGTAGTGGTAGCAGGCAGAGGCCCTTGAGGCAGAGTCAGGCCTAAATTCAAATCCTGGGCTGCCACTAACTGACTGTGGGGATTTGCAAAGGATATTTACTTTTCCCAGGCCTCAGTTTTCATATATGAAAAATGAGGATAATAAGAATGCCCACATCATAAGGTTGTTGCTACCTACATGTTGTGATTGGCAATTAATTAGCAGCTCATGACATAACAAATTTCTTGATGCTATTGTTTGTGTCTCTACTGACTTCCTTCACCATTTCAGCAGCCTCTTGCTCTGCTTTTTCTTAAAGCTTTCAATTAGATCATTCCCCTGCTTTGTTATAATTTTAATTTTTCTTGGTCTTTGATTTTGTCATTCCCATATATCTTTTTCTGCCTCCTCTTTTTTTCTCTTAGAATCCCATCAGAATCATTAACCAAAAAAGACCTTCAGAAGTGCTTCTTTTGAGACCCTGCTTTTGTGCATCTTATCAGTCTCTATGGTGTGTGTGTATGCATGTGTATGTGTATGTGTATATGTATATGTATATGTTTAGTCTTCAATAAGCCAGCTTCCTCCAGCTGGGCTGTGCAACATCTTCAGCTCTTGTTTTTAATCTCCCAGAAATTCATGGAAGCACTTAACTTAGACAGACTTGGTTTTCTGGCCCAGAAGCCCTTTAGAATATTGATCTTCTCTTTAAATTTTGTAATTTAAATGCAGAGTCCTTTGCCCTCGTCAGAGGTTGTTAATGAATCCCCAGCTGGAGTCTAATGCTGACAGTTGCATTCTTAACCATTCTTCTTTGGAAACTTCAACACTACTGATGCATTTCCATGTGGATATTGAATAAAATGGACCTTGCTGAGCTGAATTCAGGCTTTTCAGAGCAAAGCTGGGTATTGTGTAGCCAAAGGTGGACCTCTCCTCTGCCTGTTCCTTTTCCTCCTCCATTTTTCTCTCTATCTTCCATTAATCCATTCATGCACCCTCCTTTTTTATATAAGAGAAGGCCTGGATATCTTAGCACTATATTGTCTCCTTTTATCATTAGAGTCAGGCAACATCTAATGTAAACACAAGCAGATGTTCCCTTGCACCCAACATAATGAATGATCATGTGCATCACCTCAAATGCAATGCTAAGTATAAGACATAGATTAATTTGTTTAAATTTAATACAACTGTACTGGATATCTTCAACGAACTAGGACTACAGGGACTACAAAATCACTATAGTCACTTTTCACTGGTCTAGAAATCATGGCTTAATACAAGAGCTAGATAAGACAGAGTAAAAATATCATCACTAAATTATTAAAGTAAAATCATGAAGGAACCAAGTATAAGTCAATAAAAACTGAATATTGGGCCCTCCCTGGTGGCACAGTGGGTTAAAGCACAGCACTAGGAAGCTAGAGCCACTTCAGCATCAGTTTGATCCCCAACCACCCTGGAGGTGATCCACATGGCGTGGTAGACCTCTCCTGGGCTGCCTGCTTCTCCCCTCAGCAGTGTACTTCATCAGTCAGCCTGTTCCTCCCCACTCTGTCTCTGGTGAATCCTCTCACAGCCCCTACACCTCTGGCCTATACCCCAGTTCTGTATGCATAAATAAATAAATCTTAAAAACAAACTGAATACTTAAGACAATAAATTTTAATCACATAAATTTATTGTTGAATAATTTTAAGTCCAGAAAGCTAAAAATATCTGGCTATTCTAATTCAACTAATATAATCTAACATATCCTAATTTTTCAATAACATTCATATTTTGTTCAATTCTATATGAAAGAAGTACTAACTAATTGGCGACCCTGATCTGGGGAGCAGTTTTTCAGTATGTATCAAAAACCATGGAAATTGTCTTATTGTTTGGCTCAGCAAGTTTACTTCTAGGAGTTTATTCTCTGGAAATAATTAGATATATATAAAGTAAAATTATTTCCATAGCACCATTTATAAATGGGAGATGTTAGAAACAGCCTAAATATCCAAAGGTAGGCTATTGCATGCAAACAGCTTATCCTCTACAATGAGGTATCAATCCATTTTAAAAGCAAGTTTTAGCAGATTATTCAGTGCCACAAGGAAATAATCACAATGTTTTGGTAAGTGAAGAAATGGTTTCAAAATAGTATACTGAGTGTACAATGTCAATGCAATTTTGAAAATATACAAGATATATACACCGTATATAGATTAAATGCATATTCACATCTACATCTATGACATGAACATTTACATTTGTATATACATCATTCTGAACATACTGACCCTTAGATAAAGTCTGGATGGACATAAAATTAATATCAGTTGTGCTTATTCCAAGATAGTTAGAAATGTGGGGATTCTTCTATATTTTATGGATTTTGCATGTGCATAGTCATTGTTTTCAAGATAAGAAAAAAGAAATAGAAGTTATTTTTATAAAGAATGTAGGCACCCTACATAAGGTAGATCATGGTGCTAAAGGGAATTAAAGAAAAGATTGGTGGTTTATTCTGAAGGGCAGACAGTAAACAGCTTTATAAAAAAAATTGTATTGAAGTAACATTGTTTTGACAGTTATAAAAAATGATGAAAATTTGCCATTTGTAATAACTTGGATGGAGGGCAGTGAACAGCTTGTTCTGACAGAAGCATCTGAGAAAAGGCTGGAGGGGGCAAGAAGACTAGCTTCTTCTGGAGGGGGATGGTCTAAACCCAGGGCCTGGCAATACTTCCCTATTACTGGAACAGGAATATGGCACTGAGAGCAGTAAGTATAAATGCGAAGGGAAGAGCCCAGAAACCAAGAGAGTGGGTCTCTTAGAGGGTGACACTAATAATCCACAGATATTCCTTCTGAAGGCATCAAAATTCAAGGCTAAAGTAGGGAAAGACAGGCAAGAGCTATGTCAGGGTTCTCTGCTGTTCTGCAACTTTAATTGTTCTCCTTTCCTAACATGAACACACTTTTCTATTCCTGCTTCTCTTCTAGCCTACCATGACTTTTATTTCTCTAGTTGTATGCTTTTTCCATTTTGTCTTTTTCCTGTCTTCTCCGCTTACCTGAAAGCATAAGTAGGTGAATCAGAGTAAGGTGGGTAAACAAGGCAGGGTGAGATTTAACTGGGGAGGGAAGGGAAGGGAAGTTCTGCTCTTCACTCTTCACCATCACCTGCATCCTCCAATCCCACCTGAATGCCACAAACTCTTCCTCTACTTCCACTGGTTCACAGGTGGCTTTGGTTTAAAGCAAAATACTTGGGCAAGAAAGTGAGAACAGGTTTATAAATAATCAAAGTTTCCCACAATTCAGCCACGATGGGTCTCCAAGTTCCAATTTTTATTTAGACCATTAGGTGTGGTCCTCACAGAAAAAGTCTGATAAATCCCTGAGCTTCCTCTTCCTTCTCTTTAGTTGTCATATCAATCGGATCTTGGAGTCGCCACGGGGAAATGCTCTATTGGTTGGTGTAGGTGGGAGTGGCAAGCAAAGTCTGACCAGGCTTGCGGCTTTCATCAGCAACATGGAGGTATTCCAGATCACACTGAGGAAAGGCTATCAGATCCCTGACTTCAAGGTAAGCAGGTTGAGCAACTGTGGAGAGGACACTCAGCTTCTCTCCAAGTCCCTGCACTCCCTGTCACTCTTCATTAGCTCTCCAATTCCAAATGCCCTTCCATCTCTTCTTAGGTTTTGGGCTGGTGATGTGAGGGGCTATTTTCATATTAGGATCAGCTTGACTATAAAGACCTCCTCAAGGTCTGCATTTGTAACACCTCAGTTATTTGAGTTATGAGTTATACCTGTGGAAGCATCTCTCACCTGAATCGGCAGCACATCTATATCAAACTCAGCACCCAGGTCCCTAGAAGCTCTAGTGGACTTAGGTGAAGTTTTGACAGTCTGCCTGCATTTCATGAGAAATTCTCATTTCAAAAGATAGTTTTGGGGCCCTCCCTGGTGGCGCAGCGAGTTAAAGCACAGCACTGAGAATCTGAAGCCACTTCTGCAAGAGTTCGATTCCCGCCTGCCGCCTGCCC
>NW_004567118.1:25943891-25952396 GCF_000260355.1 Condylura cristata | reverse complement strand
AAAAAAAAAAAAAAAAGATAGTTTTGGTAACCACTGGCTGCAGGGACCTTCCATAACATTTCTTAGATTTAGACTTCAGGCATTTAAGAGCTATAATGCAGACTATAGTAAGGGGGGAAAGCATTATATAGCACCTTCAAAGGTCACTTTATCCACACCCCTCCTTTTTATCTATGGCCACAATAGAGGAACCATAGGGAGCCATGATGTAATTTCCATCAGGATGCTGTCCCTGGAAGAATTCCAGACATCATTGAACAAGACCTATCCACTCACCCTGAAAGTCTCCCAGGCACTATGGGAGAGGCAAGTGCTCACTGAAACCACAGCTCTGACTTTTGACGATTGACCAAATCTAAGCTTATATTCAAATACACCTTTAGCATTTTAAATAAAGAGAACACAAGATAGTGCATGATAATTATTCATCTACCATATAATCTAAAACAGTGGTTTTCAACATTATATGCTAGAATCCCCTTCAAAGAAGCTGGTGGTTATATCCCCACCACCAAAAATTCTGACTACTGTGAGAAGTTACCTGAGCATTAGAATATTCCAAGGTTCCTAAAGGTGATTCAACTGAGTGTTGAGAAACATTGCCTTAAATTATAATAATTATGTGAGAACCATTACCTGTGAGGAGTATTCTGAGCATTAGACTATTCCAAGGCTCCTACAGGTGATTCAACTGAGTGTTCAGAAACATTGCCTTAAATTATAATAATTATGTGAGAACCATTACCTAATAAAAGAAGTTTACCAACCTTAAAGGGAAATTATTTAGACATGAAGGAAACTCTGCTGTAATGGTATGTATGAGACTGTTAGAGAATGAGGTTTAATGGGGCCTGAGAGAAAGAAAAGCAAGGTGAAGGACTAGTGAACTGTGGGAACATGATACTACAACAGAACCAAGACTGATTGAGCAGCCATTTAAGAGGTTGGCATCCCAGCCTACATGTTTGAATACATGCAGTTTCTGACAGCAATGAGTGGTGTGTGTATGTGTGTTCCTCAACACACATTTTCCCCAGAAGTCTTTTGCTGGAACTAGTCATAAGAGCATGCGATACTGCTAGAATATGATATATTTCTCCCCCAGGCAGTGTGAGCCCTAGTACATGATCTGTCAAGATGAAGACAATCACTAGCCTTTTCAGGCAGGTCATTTACTTGTATGATGGTATAAGTAATACAGATGAACACCTTTGTCCTTTGAAAAGCTCTTACTTCTTTGCACAAAGCAGATGCTCCTAAAACTAGTACAGAAGCCACAGTGGTTATATGAATTAAAAATGATCACTGTTTAACTTTTCTTACCCACCTCTATTGGAATCAAGGCCTGGTATTAAAGCATATTTTCCTGCCTATTGATACAAAATGACATTATTCCTACCTCCCAATGGCATCTTGCTCTAGTTCCCTTAAAAACAGAAAAATGGTTCCATTCCTGAATAGTATTGGGGTCTTTTTTGAGAAGACCCTCTTCTCACAGATTTCTGATGCTCATTATTTCTTCAGGTGGACCTGGCCAGCTTGTGCCTGAAAGCTGGGGTGAAGAATGTCAGCACAGTGTTTCTCATGACTGATGCCCAAGTGGCTGATGAAAAATTCCTCGTTCTAATCAATGATCTCTTGGCATCTGGTAAGAGACTCTTTGCTCATGGATGTCTCCCAATAAATTCCCCCTAAGTAAGGGTTATTCAAAAGTGGGTACTTGGTCCATAATCTAAAGAGCTATGTCAGAGTCATGATAATAAAAGCTGATGCAGAGGAGAACAAGTTCATTAGATCCTTCGCAGTGTTGATGCTGTGTCTGCTGTCTGGGCTCTTTCATTATCCTTTTAGTATAAAACAGACAGTAATCCTGGGACTCATTTAATAGGACTAGATCTGATTACTGGAAGATGAATACGTTAAGGGTCATCTGACCTGTTGAGCCCAGAGAAGAAGGTATTATTCCCTTCCCGTATCCAAGGCAGAAACAAGAGTATACACAGCATTTCAGGTATGTTAGACATTAACAGGAAGACACATACACAGAATAAGCACATATCAAACTTACACAACAGGATAAAATAAGTTAATCAAGGATTCAGAACTTTATGGAAGCAAAATGGAAACAGAAACAGAAGTAGAATATCTCTACATGGCTGTCCTTCCATAGTTTTCAAAAACCTTGACAGGGGCTGTCCACCAACATACTCCAGGCAAGACAGGACTTCAGTGGGAAGTTTAATTCTTGATATTTTATTCTTATTTATTTAGGAATTCAAGGCTGATAGCAACCATTCCAGAGAAAGAATTGTGTGTGTGTGTGTACATACACATAGGATAAGTTAAGTATAAGCATTTCAGAAAGTCTTTTTCTCCATAGTCCACTTCCTCTTTTCCAAAATACTCTTTAGCTTATAAAATCCAAGGACTATAATCATAGCATATTTCTCTAGGGTTTGCTTTGCATTGTATGTTATATATTTTATATGGCTCCAGCATAAGATAACTAAAACCTTCTAAAAACTTCGCTGCCTTAGAAACATTGTCTACTTCAAACTCTGTGCCCTTGTACCTTAAGCCATTTTATATTTAGTTCCATGAAATGTCACTGACCCTTGGCCCAAACCATACACCAGCTAGAAGCAACCTAGGCTTATTTCTAATACGAAACAAATTCCCAGGATCCTTGCTGTGCTGGCTGTCAGCATCATGTTGATGCCACACTCTCATTCCTTTTCCAAATCACCCTTTTAAGTTAGTTTTACATTCAGGAGTTGACAACTAACTCCTATACCTATTCTCCAACCAACAAATTTTTCCCTTGCTAAATACTGTCTTTTTAACACCCTACCATCTGCTACCACAACACCTCACCTATAATGGCCTCACTTTCTCTCATTTTACTAAGTTATAACAACTTTCCTCTCATCCTAAAGCTGTGTCCTAAAGTCTAATTTCTAAAACAATCTAAAAGGATAAATCCATCCTTCCACAAACTTACAGTTTTGGAGATGCCAGGCATATTGCCAACCCCTCTCTCTCAAATGGCTCCAATCCAGCCAGGTCACCTTCCCCTAAAATAATGTCTGAGACACAAAAGATACTACATTTTTACCAACTGAAATCTTAAACCTTAGTAGGTATTTTTAATTTTTCATTTATTTTTATAAGGTAAATTCATTCATTCTAAAGAACTTTATATGTATTAAACCCTTCATGATGTAGGGAATTACACATATCTTTACAAGGAAGTGAAGGTGGTGACCTTAGTAAATGATAACTTTTTTTAAGTTTTATTTATCTATTTATTTATGCATACAGAACTGGGGTATAGGCCAGAGGTGCAGGGTCGGTGAGAGGATTCACCAGAGACAGAATGAGGAGCAGAACAGACAGATCAACAAAGTACACTGCTAAGGGGAGCAGCGAGCTTATCAGGAGAGGTGTGCCACACCTCCGGGGTGATCGCATGCTGAAGTGGCTTTTGCTTCTTAGTGCCATGCTTTAATCCACTGTGCCACCAGGGAGGGCCAGTAAATGATCATTTGTTTTAATGTCTTTTTTTAATTATGTTTATGGATGTAACATTGATTTACAGCATTGCATATGTTTTAAAGGTACAGGTTCACATCTCTCTACATATATGTTACCATACCACCCCCCACCCAACCCCAATAATCCTCCATCATAGTCAATCAGGCCCTTCCCTCCTTTATTCTCCCACCCCCACAACTTTTCTCAAGTTCAGATGAATTTCTGAAACCCCACCCAGGGAAAACTTAATGCAGTCAGCCTTCTCTGAGGTCATAGAGTTCCAAACTCACATTTCACTTTCAAAGCTTCTGTATAAAAACAAGACTTTTATGCCCATGTGAAAATGGAAATAGAATGAAAATACTTTCCTCCTCTAGTCTTCTCCCTTTTTTCTTAACCACTTTGACAGGGAGAACTAGAGCATAGCTTAGCCCTAATTTTCTCTGTCAAATAAATAATTTCTAGCTAGAAATTGACTGTCAGTCTAGGCAGAGCTGCAAGGATTCTTCAGAACCTCCCAACCCCTTCATTTTTCAATTTCTGTTCTATGCAGTTATTCCATTCAAATAACACAAAGCAAGGACCTACCTTGCCATTAACTCATAATTTTCTAGTTATCTAATCCTGTTAAATTGGAGATAAAATTACAGTGAGTGAATCACACTGATTCAACTCTCCCCAAAAACACCTTCTTTAATGACCAAATATATGATAGGCTATCTGGTTTCTTCCCACATTTCTTAAACTTATATTCCTTGGTTTCCTAATATCATTTCCAAATTCAAGCCTTCATGGTAATTCATCATATGAGTACCAACCAAACTTCAGAATCCACCAACTTGCCAGTTGTATGTAACCTAGGTAGGTTACAGAAAGAAGAGTGGTCGCCCTCATCAGGAGCAAATGAAGCCTATCTTTGAATCATTTGCCTTGGCTGCCAGAGTCCTTAAAGAGGGTCATGCAGCTGCTGATGAAATGAGGCATGAAACGTAGGTCCTTGCTTAACTTGAAAAGTTCAGTTCTTATCATGTCCTCACTGTCCTGTTATAACAACTCCTGAAGAATGTGCACTGCCATCAAATCCAGAAATTTTTTCAAAAGTTGTTCTTTCTTGGTCCTTGAACCAAACAGCAACAGCAAGGGCCCATCTCATCTAGAGGGCGTGGGTGGAGGCACATGTCCGTCCTTTGTTGGTGGAGATATTCATCTGGTTAATCCCTAATCCAGAAGGAGAAAATAGAACTATTCCCTTACTTTCTTGTATAGCACATCTGCTTGCCAGTATTTCAGAAAAGTCATTTTCACTAACAGCTAAGACCTGGTCTTCCCCAGCTAAGGTGTGTCCTCCTTTCCTATCTCTGTTTCTTACTTCATTTTACTTTGAAATCTCTCATTGGCATTTTCCTTTTGCTTTTCAAAAAAGCTTGTTTACTTCAAAATTAATGTTTCTTTTCTCTGACTGGAACTAGACCATTTTCCAATTTCTCATATGACCGAAAACCTTTTGTTAAACTCCCATGTTACACTTACTAAGAGCTATGCTCAAAGGTGAGTAACACACAGCTTCTTTGATGTCTGTTGGAATATTTATAACCAGTGGGTGCCCTCTGTTACAAACTTATATGCCTCTCTAGCTCCAGACTGGTATGGAGATAAATCTTCTCATGGCATAGAAAATATGAGAGCATCACCTCATCTTCGAGGCTTAAATCCAGGTTTGACATGTAGTGGTTTACACACATCACATGAGAAAATCAAGTCTGGAAATACCTGTAAAGACTTGGCATTGGATTGTTCTTTTCCATGTACATCTGGAACAGAACCGCTGGAAGGAACACATATGCTTTATGTTTAGCTGAATTCCATCCCAATTTCCTTGATAATAAAAATGACAAAGTGTGGGACAAAAGAACAGCCACAAGCATGAACAGGTGCCAGATCTCCTGAGCTCATTTTGTGATTTCAATCGATATGTTTACCCGATATACCCTCATACCTCACTCGGGAAATTTATTTTTTATTAATGTTTTAAATTTATTTATATATATTTTACTTCATTGTTCATTTTTGTACAGTATTTTCTTTCTCCTCTCGGGTGTAGTCCTTGTAAAAATCCCACCATCAATGTACTTGTGCAGCATCTCCATAGTCTCTTTCTCTTCCCTCCCATTTCAGTCATTCTCCCTCCCCCTTCCCTACAGAATATTTCTGATTTATAGTGGCCTGTTGATTCTTTTTTTTTTTAATTTATTATTGTTTTTTCCCAGATCCCTTATTTGGTTACCCTCTATTCCTCCCATAGTTGGAACTATATGATATTTTTCTTTTTTCCTTTTGGCTTATTTCACTGAGCATAATCCCTTCCAACTCCATCGAAGTTCCTGAAAATGGCATGAATTTATTATCTTTCAGATCACTGAATAGTATTCCATTGTGTATATACATCGTATCTTCTTGATCCAGGCATCTATTTTTGGGCATTTGTGTTTTTTCTATAGCTCAATAAATAGTGCTGCAGTAAACACAGGGGTGCAGGTATCCTTTTGAATTAATGTTTTTGTGTTCTTTGGGTAGATTCTTAGGAGTGGAATTGCTGGGTCACATAATAGCTCCATTTTTAGAAGTTGAGGAACTTCCACACTCACTCTGGAAATTTAAAGCAGAATTCTGTTTGCCTCTCCAGGTACCAAGAGAAATGCTAAAAAGGAAATGCAGAAAGTTATATGATCAATCTTTATTTCTCAAATCTTTCTTATTTTCCAATCATTTGCCTAACTATATACTTTTCTGAATACAACTTCACACCTCCATGTAAGTGTGCCTCATATGATTCTAAATTCCCACACACCTTATTCGAGGCTTTGTGCATTCTCTCACATTACCAACATCTCCCTTACTACCTTTATCTAAGAGATAATCAACTGCCACTAATTTTACCCCCAACCATTTCTGAATCCAGTATCTTCTCTATTATGCCTCCCACCTATCTTTCCATTTTTTGCTTCAAGAAATGCCGGCACTTCCTAATTAATCTCCTCATCTCCTAGTTACTAGCCCTTCAATCCATTCTTTTCTTGACGTACAAATGTGTCTTTCTAAATCAGAATTCTTTCCTTAGTCCCTCACTGAATGAAAGGTGATATTCATGTCCTTTTTGTGCAGGAAAAAAAAAAATTATAAAAAACCTGCCTTGACCTGCGTTAGTGTCTAGTTAATTTCTGCCTTCTTTAGATAACACTGTGCTGACTCATTCGCCTGCTCTTTTTGACCTCGTCTTTTTTTCCTTTGAGTTAACTTTCTACCCATATTGCAAGATCTGTCTTGAGTGCCATCTCTCATTGATCCACTGATAACCCTAGGAGTGAGAAACAGCCTCCTGTTTTCTATAGCATTCAATGACTGTATTCACCCACATTGTATTGAAACATTTATGAAAGGCACAGACTTTCATAATCTTTTGAAAGTTAGTTAATCTTTTGTTATTAAATAATCCAGTTTAGGAAATAAAACAATGTTGATATAATTTTGTGACCAAACTCTACCATCATAAGATCATGGAAAAGTCGCTGAATGGCTGAGGTGTTTCAGCATCTTGGAACTAAAAGTATAACATAAATCAGGATCAGCAAACTTTACTATAAAGAGTCAGAAAGTAATATTTTAAAAGTAATATTTTAAGCTTTGCAGACAAAGCAGTCACTATCACAGCTACTGAACTCTGTCATTACAGTGTGAAAATAGCCATAAACAATATCTAAATGAATGACAGGGATCGTGACCATAAAATTATTTTATGGACAGTAAAATTTGAACTTCATGTAATTTTCACATCATTAAGTATTATTCTTTTAATTTTTTCAACCATTAAAAGCTATTAAAAACTTCTTAGTTTGCAGACCATACAAAAAGAAGCAGTGAGGCTGATTTAGCCTATAGACCATGCCTTACATAGTCCTTGATATCCAGTATCTTATACATAAAACCTACATATTTACAGTAAGAAAAAGGTGAAGAGTTCAAACTCTATATTACAAATATCCTACAACTAAAGGGAATTCAAACCCTCATTGGAGATTCTAATGTATTAATAGCTAAGGAGATGCAGTATCAGAGAGGTGAAGTAGAAAGGAAAACAGACTGCCACAAGCAGCCAAGCCCTTAAGCTGGATAAGTGTAGGTCATGCCAATTCCATTCATCTTATCCTTTCTAAAATTTTCCTGAATTCCTTAACTCAATACATGCTAAATATCATTTCATTTTCCTGGCAACTTCTCTGACCCTATTTTTATCAGATTAGGCTGAAATGGGATATTCCATTAGTTAGACCTTGATTTTGACATGTTGCAACACAGGGTATTTTATATGCATGCTGTAAAATATCTTCAACAAATGGAAATTAAATCAATTTTTCCCATTAAAATAATAATAATTTTCATGATGATTCATTTTTGTTTAATTTTGACCATTTAATGGTTAAGTCTAATTAGTATAAAATTTAACAGAACTTTGACTGGATCAGTGTTGTTGAACAACATAGGCCAGAAATTTGTTGCAAGTTGGCAAGAATTTCCTCCAGATAAAGTAGCCTTGTTCTAGAAATATGAAAGAGTTTTTCTGATACCCATAAAACATCTTGGAGTGAACCTCATTCACCTTCACATCATATCCAGTGTTTTGCTTCTTTCTGTTTTATCTCCCTTAATCTCACCTCTATCATTGAGAAAACATGTCATTTAGTACAACCTCGCAACGACCTTTTCTGACCTACAGTCGGTCTCCACTTCTTTATATTTTTCCTTATTTTACCATTCCTCCCTTCCAGTGCCAACTCTTCCATCTGGTTCCTAATTCATAATTTGTCCCATCTATTTTTTTTTATTACAAAGTTTATTTTTACATCATTTTGCACATTTTTTTTTCCATCTCGATTGTAATCCCCATGGGTTTCCCATCACCAAATCACCCCTGTG
>NW_004567118.1:25914759-25941931 GCF_000260355.1 Condylura cristata | reverse complement strand
CTCAAAGGAAAGGCTTTCAGCTTTTCTCCGTTGAGGATAATATTGGCTGTGTGTCCCATCTATTTTTTAATATACCTCAAGTTTTCACATTTTAAACATGTACATTTACTTTTTTTCTCTTTATATTTCTCTATATTCCTTTATAAAATGCTTTGGATATACAGAAAACAATAGAAGCCCTCATATAATTATGAGCAGTGTTGCAAAACATTGGCATGCATATGAAAAAACCATTTACAATAAGAGTTCAAAATATAGATCATTAATTTGTCTGGTATGGGTATCTCAAAGTTACTAAAAGGTGCCTCAAGTTGGCTCTCACAGTTAATGAAGAGTCATTGAACAAATTACTCTCTGACTAACAGTTCTTCTAACCTCACCAATACTTGATTTATCAGACATATTAATTTTTCCAATGGATATAAAAAAGAATCTTATTGTTTTCTTCTACCACATTACTTGTGAGACTGAATCATCTTTTCAAGTGCTTACTTACTATTCCTCTTCTGTTAGTTACCTATTTACGTGGATTGTGCTTTCTCTCTCGGATTCTTATTTTTTATTATGGATTTACAAAAATTCTTTATATATTTCAGATACTAATGCCTTCTGTTTTATGGGCTATAAGTACCTTTTTGAAGCCTGTATCTGACTTTTGTCCTCTGGCTTAGTTTTTTTTTTTTTTTTAAGATTTATTTATTTATTCATACAGAACTGGGGTACAGGCCAGAGATGCAGAGGGTGAGAGGATTCACCAGAGACAGAGTGGGGAACAGAACAGGCAGATCAACGAAGTATACTGCTGAGGGGAGCAGCTGGCAGGTCAGGAGAGGTCTGCCAGCCATGTGGATCTTCTCCGGGGCAGGCGGGGATCGAACTCATGCGGAAGTGGCTTAAGCTTCTTAGTGCAGTGCTTTAACCCGCTGCGCCACCAGGGAGGGCCCCCTTCTGGCTTAGTTTTAATGTAAAAAGTTAATAGATTTTTATGCTTTGTGCTTTTTTTGTGTGCTGTTTCAGGAATTTTTTCTGACGGAATGCAAAAAAAAAAAACTCCTGTGTTTTATTTTTAATTATTACTGTCTTCCTTTTGCTATTTCTGACTTTAATAAAACTGGAATTTATTTTTATAATATTCTGCTTTTACTTTTTAATGTAAATATTGAATTAGTCCCTTATCAGTTATATAGTATGCAAATATTTTCTCACATTCCATAGGACATCTTTTTGCTTTGGTTACTGTCATTTTTGTTTAATGTAGCTTTTTGGCTTAATGTAGAAGCTTTTTAGCTTAATGTAGTCCTAGCTGTTTATCAGCAATCAAAAAAGATAAACTCATGCCATTTGCAGCAACACATTATAGATGGAGCTAGCTGGAAGGGATTATGCTGAACAAAGTAAGTCAGAAAGAAAAGGAAAAATATAAGATGGTTTCACTGATAGGTGGGAGGTAGGAAAACCAAACAAAGGGACAGGAAAAACACAAAACTTGTAGGTTGCCATAGATTTGAGGCAAACAACAAGGAAGAGGGAAGAAGAGGGATCAAAATAGGCGAGCTAAGAGCCCAAGGGACTGTGGTGATGGTTCATGGTGCTACGGTGGTGGGAGAACTACCAGGACTACACCTGAGGCAAGAACAATGATATAAGGAAATAAATTTTTTTAAAAAATATATATATATATTTATTTACACAAACATTATTAACTATTTCATGCTTATTTTTTAAAAGATTTGTTTATTTATGCATACAGAACTGGGGTACAAGCCAGAGAGAGCAGTCAAAGGATTCACCAGAGAAAGAGTGGGGATCAGAATAGGCAGATCGATGAGGTACATTGCTGAGGGGAGCAGCAGGTGGGTCAGGAGAGGTCTGCCACGCCATGTGGGTCACCTCCCTGGCCAGGAATCAAGCTCGTGCTAAGGTGGCTTTAGCTTTGTAGTACTGTACTTTAACCCACTGTGCCACCAGGGAAGGCCCTCATACTGATTTTTAATACCAATTTCATGTTTATTTTTAGATGTTTTCATTCATTGTTCTATTCAGTACCAATTTCACATTGTTTTAGATTAATACAGCTTTATAAGATGACTTGATTTCTGGCAGGGCAAATATCCTTTTTTTGGTTCTTCTTCAGAAATGTCATGGCCATTGTTTACCCTTTGCTCTTACATATAAATTTTAGAATATGCTTGTCAGGATCAGAAAAAAAAACCATTTAATTTGTTTTATTGCAATTGCATTTTTGTGATACTGGTAATACTGAGTCATCCACCCATGAACTCAATATTTCTCTCCATTTATTTAGGGTTTTCTTTATGCCCTCCAATAGTACTTTAGAGTTTATACATCAAAAGATTTCACATCTTTTTATATATGTATTACTATATGTCTTATAGTTTTTATGGGTATTCCAAGTGATAACTTAAAATAACGTGATACTGCTAGAGAATAGAAATGCCATTTTATTTCCAGTATTTATTTTGTATCCAACAAGCTTGTTGTCAGAATGGTCAATGAGTTCTGATTGCTTGTACATGTATATTCTCTTAAATATTCTGTGCAGAAATTAGGTTTTAAACAATAACAGTTTTTTCTTATCTATCCTTATACATCTTATTTCTTTTCTTGACTTTTTTAATCAGCCTAGAAATATATATGTTTAATGTTAACTATGAAGCAATGTCATTTGTTATCAACCTATATAATGTTGAATATAAAATAAAATAGCCGGCATGTTTGTATTGTTCCTGATTTGAAAGAGAATATTTTAATATTTCATAGGTCGGTGTGATGATGTTTGCTTTTTGTTTAGAGTAGATATCTATTATCAGGTTTAAAAAATCTCATGTTTTCCTAGCATGCTAACAGTTTTAGGAATTTTATGCATATATTTTGATGATTATATTATCTTACTTCTTTAATTTTTTAATGTAAATTATTTTATAGTTTTTTTATAAATTATTTGTATAGTTTTCCAATGTATTTTTAAAGGTTTATATTTATGTATGCATATAAAACTGGGGTGTAGGCTAGTGATATGAGGGGCTGAGAGGATTCACCAGAGACAGAGTGGAGAGCAGATCATGCAGATTTACTAAGATACATGGCTGAGGGAAGTAGTGGGCAAGACAAGAGAGGTCTGCTGAGCCATGTGGGTCATCTTCCTGGCCAAGGATCAAACTCAGACTGCAGTGGCTGGTGGCTTAATAACCCTGACTTCAACCTAGCACCAGTAGGGAGGCCCAAGTTTTCCAATATTTAGCTATCCTCACATTTCCAAAATAAACTCCATATAATTGTCATACATTTCTTTTTATATACTTTGTTAGGATTCTTAATTTTTTTTTTTTAGGATTCTTAAATTTTTTTACTTATCATTTACTGCCTCATTAACATGTTATTTAGCTATTAGGATTTTGCCAGTCTGGTAAAAAAAAAAAAAAGTAACCATAGGTATATTCCTATTGTTATGAGTGAGACTGAGTGTCTTTCTGTTTGTGTTTGCCAATATTATTTGTACAAACAAAAAAGTAAATAGCGTCCTGACATATGTTTCTCTCATTTCAAATTAGTTAAAGCTTTTGTTCATGTTTAAGAGACACTTATATTTCCTATACTGATACATATAAATTGATAAACTTGATTAAATAAAAAATTTGCATGGTGAAAATATCATAGGCCAAATATAAAAACACCACTAAAGAAACACATGATGAAATTTTGTATTTTCCAAGAAGACATACAAATGGCAATATGTATATAGGAATATGAAATAGTTGCTCATGATCACTAGTTATCAGGGAAGTACAAATCAAATTTGCAGTGAGATTACCACCTTATGCTTGTTAGGGTGATTATTATCAAAAAGACAAGAAATAAGTGTTGATAAAGATGTAGAGAAAACTTTGAAATCTCTTTTTACATATTTTTCTCCATTTTCTCCTAAATTATTGATCTTGTCCTTATTCCTGGATGTATTAAGAAGACAACTATAAACTGAGTGAAACATATATTTTCTTTTTTTTACCTTTTTCTTAGAACATTTAGTTCTTGTCTTTTAGCAAATTCGATTATGTGATACAGTATAATCAATTACAGTCACCATGTTATACATTAGATCCTCAAACCTTATCACAGAAAGTTTGAACTCTTACCAATCTCTATTTCCCCACCCTCCAGTCCCTGGTAACAACTTTTCTATTCTCTGTTTCTATGAGTTTGGCTTTTTTCAAGATCATATATAAACGATACCATATAATATTTGTCTTTTACTAGCAAATTTCACTTATCATAATGCTCTCCAGTTTCATCCATGTTGTTACAACAAAGTTCTTTTTTTTTTTAAGATTTTTTTTTTTGTGCATACAGAACTGGGGTACAGGCCAGAAGCTCAGGGGCGGTGAGAGGCTTCACCAGAGACAGTGGGGAGCAGAACAGGCAGATCGACGAAGTACACTGCTGAGGGGAGTAGCGGGCTCATCAGGCGAGGTCTGCCACACCATGTGGTCACCTCCGGGGCAGGCAGGAATCGAACTCATGCTGAAGCAGCTTTAGATTCTCAGTACTGTGTTTTAACCCGCTGCGACACCACAAAGTTCTTTTTCCTAAAGCCTATCAATTTAAAATAAAGTCCTTCCCCATTCAGTAAAATAAGGAAATTGCCCTAAAATAAAAGTATTTCCTGGCTCTCCAGGGTGGTGCAAAGGTTTAAAGCTCAGCCCTGGAGATGATCCACCTGACACAGCAGACCTCCCCTGTCCTGCCTGCTGCTCCCCTCCGCCTGCCTCTTCTGCTCCCCTCTCTGTTTCAGGTGAATTCTCTCTCTGGTCTTCACCCCAGTTCTGTATACATAAATAAATAAGTCTTAAAAAAATAAAAGTATTTCCCTCTTTTTTTCTATAATTTTCATGGCTCTTAATGATTAAATTATTGATCCATTTGGAGTTTATCCTACTGTATAATATAATGTAAGGATCTAACCACAGGGTTTTCCGCCAGACCTCTCTTTTTCTAATTCTAAACATTCACTAATTCATCTTTATCCCATTGATTTAGGGTGCAATTATCATCACAGACTAAATTCCAATAAGCCATCCCTGTTCTTTCTCTTTTATTTAGATTAGCTTATCCTTCTTAAATATATGGCTTTAACTTACATTTCTCATGGCCTTTATGACTATTTTGCAGCTGTTTTGTTTCTCCTGCTAAATATAAAGCTCCTTAGGAGCACCATTTATGCTAATATTAGTAAATAAAATCTTTAAGCAAAAGAAGAAAGACAATTGAAATATTTTGTGTTGCCCACTGCTAACTCAGGACAAAAGGGTGCTATGCACCCTGTTCCATTCTTTAAACTATCATGCTTCTTTCCTGGGTTTGGATGGAGTACATGAGGTATCTGCCCAGTTTCACCAGCAAGAAGTAACAGAGATTGCCCTAAAATCCAAAGCCTGAGTCTCAAGGTGGGTGAGATCCAACTACACTGAACAGAGATACCAAAGCCACCCACCTGAGTGTTGTCTCTTCCCAGGAGAGATACCAGATCTCTACTCTGATGATGATGTTGAAAATATTATAACAAATGTGAGAAATGAAGTCAAAAGCCAAGGTCTTGTTGACAACAGAGAAAACTGCTGGAAGTTCTTCATAGACCGTGTCCGACGACAACTAAAGGTATCGAAGGATCTACTGCCCAACAGAGAGAATTCTGGAGATGGTTAATGGGTTACTAATATTTTGGGCACAAGCAGGAGTGGGTGGTTAGGTTACAGTGCTCTGCCCAGCCTGAACACCTTTGCAAACACACCTTTCACATCTGTTTCATGGCCTCCATCTTGTCTCATGCAGACCTCGGATTGTTCACTTCTTGGCTAAAAAAAAACCTGTCAGAATTCAAAGACTTTTTTTAAAGATTTATTTATTTATGCATACAGAACTAGAGTACAAGCTAGAGCTGCAAGGGCGGTGAGAGGCTTCACCAGAGACAGAGTCAGGAGCAGAGCAGGTAGATTGACGAAGTACACTGCTGAGAGAAGTGGCAGGAGGGTCAGAAGAGGTCTTCCTCACCATGTGAATCGCCTCCGGAGCCGGGGATAGAACTCACACTGAGGACCTTGCAGTGCAAGGTCCTAACCCATTGCGCCACCAGGGAGGACCCAACTCAAAGACATTTGTCCCTGTTGGATGTGATTCCCAATTTTCTAGAAGCTAAAGAATCTAAGTCCCCAAGTTGTCTCTCTACTAGTACTTCTCTGATACCTTTTTGTTTCTCTCTGCCATTTTTGACATCTTAGGTGACGCTTTGCTTCTCCCCTGTGGGAAACAAGCTGAGGGTGCGCAGCAGGAAGTTTCCAGCCATTGTGAACTGTACAGCTATTGACTGGTTCCATGAGTGGCCTCAGCAGGCATTGGAGTCTGTCAGCCTCCGCTTCTTGCAGAACACAGAGAGTATTGAAGTAAGATGGAACAGGAGACACTTCTCAGAGTATAAGGAATTCTTTGCCCAGAATCTCAGGGTTAATGTTTTGGCTTGGAAAAAGTTATTGGGACACAGCTTTCCACATGGTAAAGCAAGGTGTCAGATGGACCCTCACCTCCAGTCTCCATGGTGAGATAATCTATTTCCTTCTCTTCAACTTTAGCCCACAGTCAAGCAGTCAATTAGCAAGTTCATGGCTTTCATCCACACAAGTGTGAACCGAGCCTCCCAATCTTATCTGAGCAATGAGCAACGCTACAACTACACAACCCCCAAGTCATTTTTGGAGTTCATCAGACTCTACCAGAGTTTGCTGAAAAGGAATGGAAAAGAGCTCAAATCCAAAATGGAAAGGCTGGAGAATGGGCTGCTAAAGCTCCACAGCACTTCTGCACAGGTGAGCAACATCCTTTCAGTCTCTCCTCTTCCTGTGGGATACTCAGAGGGAGTGGGAGCAGCCCCTTCCAGAACACAGGAGGGATCACAATCAAGGTCCAGAAGTCACAGTTTTCCAGAAGCCCCAGTGTCATCAGCAACAGCGCCCAAGGGTAAGGCTGTGGCTCTTCCAGCAGAAGTGTTCACCTCAACCTTAAGTCAGTGGGCTTGCTCTGATGGCCTCTGGAACCCATGTGCCTCTTGTCACCTCTCCTTTATCTCTCAACTGTATCCTTTCTGTATTCCCAGTTTCCAGTGATTATGTCACTTCCTGTTTAATTTATTTCGATACACTGAGCTCTTATGTCTCTCCCTCTCTCAAACCTGCTTTACCAACAACCTCCCATACCGCTCACCCCGTCAAAATCTTTAATATTGTCCTCAATTCTTTTCATTCCACTTTTTCTCTCACATCCTATACTCAATCATCAGAAAATCACTCTTGACTGTGACTGAAATATGACCAGAATTCCACCAGGTTGCACCTACTCCATGCCACTAGGCTAATCTGAGCCGCTGACATATTTTATCTACACAACCATAATACCCTTCTAACTAGTTTCTCTGCTTTTCATATGCTCCTGTATAGTCTATCATCAAGTGAGCAGCCGGAACACACAGTTTAAAACAAATTGAATCATCATGTCACTTACCTGTTCAAAATGCTTAAAGGACCCCCATTTCCCTCACTGTCCTCCAAAGCTTCTCTCTAACCCTGCCTTGTTCATTCTCAGGCCTCATTTCTTACCAAATTCATCCTCTCCAGTTACACTGATTCTTTGCTCTTTTCATCAGCACTCCTAGCCTTTACATTGACTGTTCCCTCTACTTGGCATGACATTCCTTCTGATATTCTCAAGGTTCAATTTCAGTTCTTCACTCAACTCTCACTTTCTCAATAAATCCTACACTGAGCCCCCCATTAAACTACAGACCTACACCATTCCTGATGCCCTGATTCTGCTCTCCTTTATCTTTATCTTATAGTACTTACCCCTGTCTAACATATTATGTAATTTAATTATTTGTTGTTGTTGTCCATCTTCATCTGTTGGATACAAGCTTTATAAGGACTGGAATCCTGTCTGTTTTGTTTGCTGATGTATCACAAGTGCCTAGCACAGTGCCTGCCAGGTGGGCACTCTTAATTATTCCCTGAATGATTGTATAGCATTCTTAGTCTCTCTGCTGATGTTCTGACAGCACTATCCAACAGAAACAATGCACAAGTCATGTATGTGTGTGTGTGAGTTGAAATTTTGGTGTAGTCACATAAAAAAATAAATAAAATGATACAAGTGAGTTTTATTTAACTGTACATCTTAACTCCATAATTTTATTCTTTTATCATATATTTCAGTAATATAACTTATTTGACCCAACATATCCAAAATTTTATCACTTTAAAATGTAACCAATGTAAAAAAGTTATTAATGAAATGATTTTCTTTCTTCCTGTAAAAACTCAGAAACTAGTATGTATGATTATACTTACATCTCAATTGACATAAAACACAGTTTAAGAGCTCACTCACTAGTTGGGGCATGTGACTACCAACCTGGCCAGCGAAGCTCTAGACCTACTGCTATCCTGCTCCTAAGGTGACCTTTTTCAAATCATAGGTCTCAATGTTCCCTTTTGTAGACCTTAATGGTTTAGAAGTTACAGGTCAGATTCGGGAACAGCTCTCTACTGCTTTTTAGAATTCTTATAATTGTCAGCTTGCATGTTACTCTGCCCTGTCACTGCCGTATTGTACCCTGGAGCCCAGCAGTTCTCAGTTCCCCCAGAGGGCTGAAGCAAATTCACATCTCCATGCCTTTCCTTGTGCGTGTGTTCCCATTGAGTCAGCTTGTCATTGTCAAGACCTAAGCTTTCTCCCTCCCCCAACCCAGAAGTCCTTTCTAAGACTTGAGCTGGTTTACATCCCCTTCTCTGTGGCTCTATCCAATTTGTTTTCTTCTATTGCTATACATCATGCTATGCTGTTTGTATAGCATGTCATGCTGTTATCAGTCCTTCAAGGGCAGAAATCTAGCTTCACTGGATAATAATAATAGATAGTCTAAAAATTGATACATAAATGATAGCTGAGTATTTGGCTGATGGATGGGGAAAAAAGCAAATGATCAAATTATAAAATCACCTACAAGCTCAGAGCAGTGGTGGAAGATGGTTGTTGGCAACATGTGCACATAATCTATATTCTATAAATACTAACTGATGGTTATAATGAATACTTTTCTGGTAAAAATGGTACTTAAAGTTCCTAACTCTTTTATAAACACTTCACTCAAAATTGTCTCACTTCTAAAAAAAGGCATCATCATAATCTTGGCAAAAGGATAGTGACTTGAGTGACATCACGTCAGTGTCCCACTATCCAATTGTGGTAGAAGGTTAAGTGAATCTCACAGTTCTGGCACCAACAGACTCTAAATTCATTTGGAAACGACAGTGGTAATGATGACAATAATTAACAACTATATCATTATTGAAGGTTTATAAATTTGCTTAGACTCAGTTGGTAAAACACCAAGTTTATTTCTCTATAACTGAATACAGATTAGCTCTGCATCCATCCTTTTCATTTAAGAGTAGAAACCTCTTACTCTTGCATTTTAGCTTAACTTGGTTACTTCAGGTTCAAAAGCTCAGTCTGGGGAGGGCATTCAGAGATCTCACTACTTCTCAGGGCTATTCCTCCCTGAAGGGCCTTTTTTCTTTCTCATCTCTGTGGAGGTACTGGGTTTCAGGAAGCAGCTGCTAACACAGCATGGTGTGTTCCTCAGTTCCCATTGGCTCTGATAACAGTGGTTGGTCCTGCTGAGTCTTTAGGTGGCATCTACTGTTTTTGCTGTAGCTTCAACTGAAGATGTCATAGCTAATCTATGTTTTCTCTCCTTTGGCTTTGGTCTCACTTGATCATTCACATTTATTCTCAGAACCCATTGTAATCCCTGTTTCTGTATCTAACCCAGTTGTACACCTAATAAAAAGAGGCTATTGAATTGAAGAAATGTTCACAAAAGGCCTGAAGACTGTTGCCAATTCCCTGCAAATGAGGATTGCACAATCCACAAATCTGTCAATCTGGAAACTTTAACATTTAATTAATCTTGAGGTTTCAAATAGTCAAAAGTTACTGAAATTGACAGTTCAATAAGTTGTGATGTATTTGTCAGTACTCTTGGTTGCCAGTGAAAACCTAACTAAATTCACTTAGCAAAAACAAAGAAAAATAGGGGAGGAGAAAAAAGAGAAGTGAGGAAGAAGAGAGGAGGAGGGAAAGAGAAAACAGCAAATGAAAGATGAAATGAGGGGAGGGGAGAGAAAAGATGGGGGAAGGGAGAATTTTTTTCAATTATTAAGATCTTCTTGATGGCAACTGACCAAAATCCAACTGATTCTGCCTAGACTATTGTTAAGCAAAACAACAAAATAAAATTAAAGGAAATTAATTGATTCGTATATAGTGAAAATTCAGATAGCTTAATTTGGACAGGATGTTTACTCAGTAGATGTCCCTGTTCAGATAGGCAAGCTCCATAACTCTTATAACCTCAAATTTAAACTAGTTTTGCAACCTCAGTATAAAAAGGAAAGTCTCTTTCCGAGTATTTTCTACCAAGTTCCTGGATGAGAGCTCATTGGTTCTGATTGGTCACTTTGGGCCATTGGTTGCCCATAATTGAATCCATCTCTATGACTAGGACACTCATTGGTCAATGCAGGATCAAATAACAAACACTGGAGTGAGCTTCACCCAAATGATAAGGAGTTGAGGAGGGGGAGCTCACCAAAGGAAATTCATACTATGGTACCAGAAAAAGGAATGGAAAGTAGTTGTGAGACAAGCAGCATAACAGATGTCCACTGCAGATAGGAGAATGTGTAAGACGAAAGCCAGCTTGACATTGAAATTCATATCAGAAAATGGCTGGGTGGACTCCAAGTTAAGGAGGATATCGCTAGCCCTCCAGCCCCTAGAGGAAAATTTATGGCTGTTGATTTTCTCAGTTTATTCTTCTTCTGGCACTTTGGCAAAAAGGTCATAGAAAGCTTGGCCTCTTGTTTTAGCATCATGTGCCTAGTCCTCAACAAAGGACGTGTCTCTTACTACCATCCTGTCGTCACCCCCTCTAACTGACATTCTTTCTCTTAATACACATGGTCAATACTCATGGCAGTATACACCAGACTGAGGGAAAGGGCATTTTCAGTGTTTATGTTACTCTCCTTCTTAATCTTCCAAGTGTCTTAATAGGAAGAGATCCAAAATATAGCCCAGATGGTGTGAATAAGGAAGAAAAAAAATTAAGTAACTTGTTTTATTTCAATTTCCTACTCAGTTGCAGAAGAGCCAAACAATAAGCCTGAGTTATAGGGCTTCCTTGGTGGAACAGGGGTTAAAGTATCAGTGCTATCAAGCTGTCGCCAGCCACTGCCCCATGGGTTCCATCCCTGGCCAGGGAACTGACACACACATAGCACAGCAAACCTCTCCTGTCTCATCCACTGCTCCCCTCAGCAGTGTATTTCAGTCAATCTGCATCTGCCGTTTCTGCTCCCCATTCTGTGGCTGGTGAATCCTCTTACCACACTTACTTCTGTCTTACATCCCAGTTCTTGTATGTATAAATAAATTGTTAACAAGAAAAAGGAAAAAAAAAGGCTTTTTAAAAAATAAACCTGAGTTATGCCTTCTCTGTAGTTTGACAGGGCCAGCCTAATTCTGATTGGCAGAGCCCTCATGTCACTCCAAGTCACAGCTTAAGAGCTATAAGGCCCCCATTCACAGAGCTTGCGACGATTTACCTTGGGCCTGACTGAGATCATAGACTGTATCTGCAATCAACAAAACAAACAACAATAATAACAAAAAAAAAAACCTTCAATTTTCTCAAATCTCCCAAGATTTAAAAAGGAACAAAAAGTTACTGGTGTGTTTGCTGACTGCAGTGATTATGTGGTTCAATCATTTTGATTTACAATTGCATCTTTGTCCTGGTAGAAATAACTCTCTGCAGCTGAACAACGGGAGATGGAAATGGATTAACCTTCCAACATGGGACTGTAAGACGTGTTCCAGGGAGCAAGCCTCCATTTGAGGTTAATGCAAAGTCTCCAGTTTCTATGAATACACAAAATTAAAGAGCATTCTTTTTTTGCTTTCCTTTTCTTTTGATCTGCCATGAAAAGGGAATTATCAGCAGCGTCTAAGCCTCTGCTTTATTTTTCCCCTTATGCATTTTGCATCATAAAGCATTTGAATCTGTTTGACGTGTTCTGGGAGCTCTGAAGTAATCTTTGGTTTTTACGTGAAATAGACTGCAGAGAAATGAGAGACCAGAGGTCATTCTGGAGTGTAAAGTGTTGGGCCATAATACAAATACAAATGACCTTTACTTTCCAGAAATAAACAGATGAGTCTTTTTGCACTGGAAAGGGCCAGTGATTCTCAGACCTCAGCAAGCATCAGAATCACCCAGAGGGTCTGTTAAAATACAGACTACTGGGCTCCATCTCCAGAATTTCTGATTTAATAGTTCTAGAATGAGGTCTGAGATTTTTGCATTTCTAATAAGTACCAGATGATACCTATCAGTACCTTACATACTGATGGAGAGTCCCACCACACTTTACTGATCTGAATGTGGATAAAAAACCATTCCTCCCCTCTGGCTGATCAGAGAAATAGATCACAGCAAGTTTCTCAGTTGCTGACATCCCATCACTTTGTTACTGCTTAAGAAATGCCTATGACTTCAGAGGTTGGAATGGGGAGCCCAGCCGGCCCAGCCTCTTGGGATTCTCACTATGTTACTCTACCTTGTCATCTATTTCTTGTAAGAATTGTGAAAATAAATGAAGACTAATCAAATAAGAACAAGCAAACGCTATTTACTCAGAGCTTGCTATAGGAAGAAGTCAGCCACTTTACTTCCATTTGGCAGAAACTCAGGCAAAAGAGTGGGAACGCTTGACAGTGGAGGAAAGGCAAGATCTCAGATGTGCCCTAATTGGGGATTGTTGGCCTGGGGAAGCTGGAGGTGGGCCAACTAGATGTAGGCATCCTATGTGATGCATGTTAGACCTTTTGTCGTTGTCCCTAAGTTGGAAGTAGAGACAAAAAATTAAGAGAATTGTCGATAGTTAATCAAACCCTTGCCTTTTAGAGCCAACTGTTATATAGGTTATTGGTTGGGTTGTTAATAAAGACAACAGACTGATTTACAGAAAACTTGCTTCCTGGGCTGGTTATTTTAGATAATAGGTTGTTTTCCTGGGCAGGTTGCTGCAAGTTGTAGGTCAGAGTATAACTTTTATATGTGATCTGGCAATTATCTATTCATACATTCAGTCTTTCAGGATACGCAGTACACAATTACTTTTTAAGTCTTCCTAAATCCTTGACATACTCCATATTGGCCAACTTCAATTAAACAATAACTAATTTTTATTAAGGGGCTCTATACACCAAATATTATGCATATCATGTGTTTTTAGACAGAGGCACCTATGTCAGTGAGATGCTTCCCAAGCCATTTGAGCATCAAGGAGAAAGATCAGGACATATGTTGCTTTAAATCTTCCACCACATTTGTGGTAGAGAAGACAGGGAAGGGAAATCCTGAGTTACTTTTCTGGCACAGGCCAGGGAAACTGGTCCAGCTGAAAGTGGGGCTCTGCACTTTTGCACCACGAGTCCTCCATCCCTCTACTCCTGATAAGCTTGTTGCTTCTCTGCTGTAGGTAGATGATCTAAAAGCCAAGCTGGCCACCCAGGAAGTGGAGTTGAAGCAGAAGAATGAAGATGCAGACAAACTAATTCAGGTAGTGGGTATAGAGACTGACAAAGTGAGCAGAGAGAAAGCCATCGCAGATGAGGAGGAACAGAAGGTGGCCCTCATCATGCAGGAGGTGAAGCAGAAGCAGAAGGACTGTGAGGAAGACCTAGCCAAAGCAGAACCAGCACTCACAGCAGCCCAGGCAGCTCTCAACACCCTCAATAAGGTAAGAGGGGTGTCTTCTTTGCCTGCTTATCCTTTACCCCCCAGAAGGAGGAGGTGCCTTCTTTATCTGACCTAAAGACAAATTGGGGCCCTGATGTTACAAATAGATATAAGAACTAAGCTGGGAAGACTTAGGATGGGGTCCAGCTGTCACTGGTTTAGTCAATGAACAAAGAAACAGTTATTTAAACTGACTGTATGTCAAATTCTATAAGCTACCAATAGTATCCTAGAGATGTGAACTTTCAACTAATCAGGACAGGAGAGGCCAATTGGTACAGCCTCCTCCCTTTACAATGAGAAAGGCAGAGTCCAGAGAGGAAACCTGTCTTGCATGGAGTCACAAATCCCAATATTAGAGCCAGATTTGACCTTACATCTTCAGAATCTAAGCCCAGAAATCTCCCAGTTATTTGTCCCTGGTCACTTTATCCATTGTTGCAGTATGATGCATAAGATTTGTACGTGCTCATAAAAATGCTTAAATAATGTACTGACTCCAAAATATGAAAGAAAAAATCTACAAAATCAAAATCAGGCAGTATTCAACTAAATAGCAACAACAAAGCAATATGTGTGTCAACTAAATTCAATTCATTTACATAACTATTTGGTGGAACAAGCATGACTGTTAAGTATTTATAAGACCATTTTATTTTAGCTATCTTCAAATTTATTCTGTGCTCAAGGAGAATATGGTTCGATATTTCTATCATTTTTCACAATTAACCTTCTTTCCCATTTGAATAACCACGATTAAAGGACAAAGGGAGGAAGAAGAAAAGAGGGAAGATATGCTTATACCTTCAGGCTTTAGCACCAGAAAGGGGCTAAGAGCTGAGCCCTTCTCTATCAGGATGCTTGCATAGGTTTTCTGGAAACCCTCCAAAGAGGGTCCTCTCCTCTGAAAAAACGCTTTCACCTCCTATGCCTACCCATCAGCATGCTGCTCCTACTGACACTCTCAGTAGGCTAGCCAAACACCAGATGTAGATCTCAGTCTACTGTACACCAGTGACACAGTCTACTGCATCATTCAAACTACAGAGGACTCACTTAAGCTATCCAAGTGGACTCCTTAACTCCCCTCCTTCAAACTTGATGTGAAAGGAATAGATGTCCCACATCTTCCCTTAAAAGCAGAATGGGAGGGATTCACAACAACTCTCACTAGATATTCGTAACTCACTTTCTGGACTCTTCTACATCTCAGTGTGGCTAAAGGGTTTAAGAGTTTAAAAATTAGTTCTGAAACCTTCCATTAGGTCTGCATAGCCATCTCATCTCACTGGAAGGTGGCATCTATTGGCATGGGCCTCAGCAAATCTGAGAGTAAACTAACTAAAAAGCACCATAGGTATGTTTTCTTTAGCATCAGTAATGATGGAGGAAGTTAGACATGGTAAGTGGAGTTGAAGCCTTATGGCCCTATTTGAATTTATACCTTCACAGCATTAGCAGACATAGACATTAAAATTTTCAGTGGCATCAGAGCATAGAAGAGGGCATTACTAACTGCCTGCCCAGGTGGGAACTAAGAAAGAACCCAGGAATGAGAAAGAATGCAAGAGTGAGTACTTTTGTAGATGGAGAAGGAAGTAGAAAATACCAGCCCACTTTTGCAAAGACATGGATGCCTGAAACAGTGTGGCATGTGTATACTGTGGGTATACAAGTGGGTGCCTCAGAAAGTGACATGAAGATGAATCTCTAAAGGTAGACTGAGCAAGATTGTTAGCATCCCCATGGAATCACTAAAGAGGGAACTAGTGTTTGCTGTATGCAGGTTGCTATCCATTAATGGGTTTCCTACAGTATTTTTCTTTGGTGACAAACAGATCATCACACTGATCACATGTATGAAGGGATGTACTGTTACTTCATGACCCCAAAGGCCCCTGTAATAACCCCAAACTCTTCTGCCTTCACTGAACTTAAGGACCACTTTCCTGTTTTCTCATCATTTTCCAAGTTAAAAATAACTCTTTAGCTAATACATAAAGAACACCTGTAAATTGGAATTTGGTAGTAAGTCTCTGCACATTTTAAGTCTCTGTTTTGGCATTTTTATTTCACTTTTATAGCTCAACTGAAATAAATCCAGTATAACTTTTCCTGTTTTATTTAAAGAATGGTTTTGCTTGTAATTTCATGGCCACTTTTGCCTTACAAAGTTACTTGAAATGTCCTATTTCCTATGCATTTTTACAGTGACTTTCCTTTTTATTATACAAATACCATATGATGGCATTTTCAGTGTTAAAAATAATTCACATAATGTAGAATGTATAGGGTAAAATATAAAGTCACTCTTATTTCTGCTCCAGCCCCAGTTCTCTCCCATGAGAAATTTCCTATAATAGTTTGGAGTGTATCTATTCCAGGAAATTTTCTATGCATTTATATTTACACAAATGCATGTACAAAATATATTTAAATGCAAATGAATAACGCCAACTTATTTTCCCTTGTGAAATAAGATTATTTCGTGCCAGTACATTCACTGAAACTTCATTTACTTAATGGTTCATAATATTCCATAGTAGAGCTGAATTCTGTTTTATTTAACTATTTACTTATTGTTGAGTGTTTAATTTCTCTTTCCTCTAATACAAATATCCTTGTGCATATATCTTTATGGTCTATGTGCAAATGTTTGCATGGACCAAATAAAAAGCACAGTTGTTTGGTCAAACAATATGGCAAGTTGAAAAATGCCTCTGTCCCAGGGATATTTACCTCCTAATCTCGGGAAGCTGTGAATGTTACTTCATGTGACAAAAGTGACTTTTAAGGTACGAGTAAGCCAAGGATCTGAAAAATAAAGAAATTATCCTGGATTACCCAGGTAGATCCTAAATGCAGTCCAGAAGGGCAGCAGAAGGAGATGTGATGATGATGGAGGAAGAAGAGGTAAAAAGCTAAGGTGATGCAGTGCCATGAACCCATGAATGAGGTCAACTTCCAGAAACTGTAAAGGCAAGGAAAAGATTTTCCCCAGTGTCCTCCAAAAGGAGCCAGCCTTGGCAATACTTTGATATTAGGACTTCTGACCTCCAGAACTAAAAGATAATAAGTTTGTATAGTTTTAAGGCACTAAAATTCATGGTAAATGTGTTACAAAAGCAATAGGAAACTTATATAAACAGTATGTTCTTTTTAAATAAGTAAAAATAAATTTCTGTCCAACATTATAGCTCCTTTGCAGTTATGAATACTGCTTTCCCCATAACCTTGCCGATCTTAATGATCAGTCATTTTAATTTTTCTCAATAAGAAGAAAACATTTTTCATTTTTAAGAATTTTAAATGATTTCATTCTACTGAAATTTGGCATCTTTTCAAATATTTAGATTGCTTTTGTCTATTTTCTTATAAGATAGCTTCCCTTTTCCCTTTTGGTTTATTATAGTTTTTGGTATTTCTTACTATCTCTTGCTATATATGTTGCAAATATCATCTTTATCACTTGATTAAGTTAATATTAGTAAATAATATAAAAGTAGATTTTTCAATCAATTTTCAAAGTAACACTTCGGAACAGACTTCTTTCTTAAAATAATTCTTAAGACTTTCTGTTATGTCATAAATTTAATACTAGAAATGATGGAAATAGCAGAAAGAAATAAACCCTCAGATTAATCTAATTCATGAGTAGTAGCATAAGATTATCTATTATCACTTCTCAGCCTTTTAGCTAGGGCCAAGTGAAGATATCTATATAAAATACTAGTAAAACATCTAATAATCTATTCAAATAATATTATGCTTACCAACTGGTAAGTTTTCCATTTATTAGGCTATTCATATAAACGTACACTGCCATACATCAAAGAAAAAAAGATCTGTTGTTATTTTGAGAGGTGTCAAATCTACTTAACCATATTTCAACCTCCATTCTTTATTGAAACTTTTACTTAAGTAGAAATAAAAGGATTATTTGAGTATTTTGCTAGCAACCCCCATCTGAGAGCAAAAACTTTCCTGTGATTATAGATCAGAGGCATTCCCATAAACAAGGAGGAAGCACAATCATACCCCCTTCAGTCCTATTATTAAAAAAAAGTCAGACTATCCTGCCAAAGTGATAATAAATGAAAATGGTAATTAAGCAAATGTTGTAAAATAACAGACAAATGTTATTCATAGATGTCATCAAAATATAATAAAACAAATAAAAAGAAGGGCTAAAGACCCATTACAAAACAATTTACAAAACTTAATATTGTTTTCCTCATATCATCAGTGACCAGTTAGGAAAATCAGTATTTTCAAAAAAAAAAAAAACAGAGCATAAGATACAAATAAGCATAAATAAATCTGTTGAGAGACTATATAAAGAAAACTACATATCTTTGTTGAAGAATATGAAGATATGAATAAACACATACATACAACACACATATAGACATCAAGTTTATATATGGAAGATTTGATGTTGTAAATATCACTACTCCTCAAATAATTTCATTGTTAAATGTAAATCTGAAGACCAATTTCCATTATTGGTTTATTTGTTCCTATTTCTACTAAAAGTTTATATCCTATAGTCTACTTCTAAATATTTAATAAACTGTCTAACAAATGGTAGTGGCTAAATAAATTATGGCTTATTTAAATGAGATAAAACTGTGCAAACATCATTTATAATCATGTTTGCCAAAAATATTAATAATGAAAAGTTTAAGATAAAATTTTCAGTGAAAATCATATTCAAAAAATAGTATAAACAGTGACTGAAAAGTTACTATTTGTTGAGTAATACAAAAAAATAGTGTATATATAAGATGTATGTATGTTTATGTGACTGATACAGATTTTTTATAAATATTCACACACTTTAATTATGTTTATTTCTAGATAGATAGATGTAACTAATATTTATCCCTGGATAGTAAAGTTATGAATGATTCTTGTTTTCACCTTTATCTTTGCTAAATATTTCACAAAAAAATAGTTACTCTTTTAATAAAGGTACAAAACAGTGTTATTTGTAGAATTGTTAGGAATAAAAACGACCTGAAACCATAAAAGAACTAGAAGTCATCTTAAGTTCAAATAAACTTTAATATATATAAAAGGACTTTCTCAGCAAAAGCATAGGAGATAATCTGGGGAAAAGTTACTGAATTAAGCTACATAAAAACTAACTTTCTATATGCCATGTGTCACCATATATGGTGGTGGTCCCCCAAGGCTGTCCTTCCCAGCCTAGGTGTGTAGCAGGTCAGGCTGTCTCATTCATGAAATTAAACTCCATGACTTTGGCATGGTGATGAAAATCAGCTACACATTTCTCAAATCACTAACAATTTTCTTTTAATTTTAAAATAGCTATGAATGACTATCAGAGGAAGCAGGTGAGGGAGAAAGAATGAATGAGGGAAGGAGACAGTGGGTAGTGGTGTGGATGGTCTGGTGGAGGGTGAGTAGAATGTGTGCACATATGGAAGAATAAAGCTGTAATCCCAAAATTAAATTTAAAATACATTCATTAAACATGCATTCAATTAAAATGAATATATCCTTTACATACAAAGAACATTTATGAATTGTGCTGGAAAACTAATGTTTGTCTCTCCTCCCTGCTGATTTTGATTTTGCCATTCCTTACTGTCTTCCTTGACCTGAGACCCTGACTTACAAGAATTGTATCCATGCCAACATAGAATTAGAGGAGGAGTGAGAGGGATCAAGGTTTTCATTTGTTTGGCACTTCATGCCTCAGCTAAAGATTACTGCTATCTGCTCTCTCACTCTCCCACTTGCTCTCTCTCTCTTCATGTTCAGCTAGCCACGCTTCCTCTTGTTCATTCAGACCCAGGGGTGGAACTAGAGCCATCCTAGTTCCACCCAATCCAACACTACTAGCTCAAGATAGTGTAAATAGTTATGATTTTATAAACAGTTTCTTTAGTTAGGTCTCCTCAAAGGAGCCTCAAAGTAGTAATGAGTTGTGTCATCCTTTTGCCTTTGGGATCCTGACTAATACAGTAATTTTTAACAACTTATTTCTTTTGCTTTTCTGCTTTCATTTCATTATGTTCATGCTTCATGACTGTGCAAACTTATGTAGGGAGAGAGGGTTACATTGGTGGGTGGGTAGATGGAAGGATGGATGGATGAGTGGTTGGGTGGATGGATGGACAGATGGATAGACGGATGGATGGATGAATATATATTGTACTACCAATGATGCATTTTTTTCTACTGTTGGATTAAGTTATATTTCAAGTGACTATTACTATCAGGAAGCATTGTAATAGCTTATGACAGTTGTCATGCAGTTAGTGTTCATGTAATTCTGTTGTTATGTCATCTTATATAATCCTTAATAAAAGAATACATAGGTTTCATTTAAAGAAAAACATCCCAGTAGAAATGTAGGAAAAGAGCAATCAGAAACAATTCCCAAAACAAAAAATACAAATAACATGAAAAAATGATTAGTATCACTAGTAAATATATGTCCACACATTGTCAAAACAATGTCATATCATTTTTGGCTTATCAAATTAAAAAAAAAAAATGTGGCCCTCCCTGTTGGCACAGCGGGTTAAAGCACAGCACTGAGAAGCTAAAGCCGCTTCTGCATGAGTTCGATTCCCGCCTGCCCGGGAGGTGACCACATGGTGTGGCAGACCTCTCCTGACCCGCCCGCTGCTCCCCTCAGCAGTGTACTTCGTCCATCTGCCTGTTCTGCTCCCCACTCTGTCTCTGGTGACGCCTCTCGCCACCCCTGAGCCTCTGGCCTGTACCCCGGTTCTGTATGTACAAATACATAAATCTTTAAAAAAAAATGTAATAGTGTGACCAGCTATCTAAAAGAATATGTATACACAAGTGCTTGCAAGCACTGATGATTACAATTCAAATCTCTGGAAAATTTTGTAGTCTGATAAAAGTTACAAAGAACCCTAACAATGTTTCTACCCTTTGACTCAGTAAATTGACTTCTAGGCACCTAAGGTTTTCACAAAGACTTATATAAAAGAATGTTCAGTAAAGCATTATCCATAAAATGACTGTGGAAATGTCCTACGTTCCCAGAAATTGAATATGTTTTACATAAATTTTAGTTCATCCATCTGATGGAACACAGACTTTTTTTTTTTTTTGCATAGAAGAAGTGAGGTGTAGGCCAGAGTGCAGGAGTAAAAGGATTCACCAAAGATAAAGTGTGGGGAACAGAACAGGCAGATTTACTGAAGTACACGCAAAGTGAAGCAGTGGGCAAGGCAGGAGAGGTGTGCCAAACCATATCTAGGTTAGCTCCCCAGCAGTAGGAGTTGATAGTGGGGAGAATTAACCCATAGGCCACCATGAAGGACTGGGATACAGACTTGAAAGATCCTGTTCAAGAAAATCTAATGACTTTTATACCTCTTTTGAAAGCTATCAAAAAGAAACCTCTGTCTACACTGTCTTCAAATATGTCCCTATCTAATCATTTCTCACCATCTTCACTACAGTTATGCTTTCATCTCATGCCTGGACAATGAATAGGGCAATGATAGCCTCTCTATCTTGTCTTTCACATCCACTGCTGCCTGCCACATGTGTCCACATGGCAACAAGTTCTCAAAGTATATCCTAGATCACTTCACTCCCTGCCTAAAATGCTCCAGTGGTTTCCCCCTGAAATCAAAGTGAAATGAAACTCCTCCCCGTGGCTCTGGACTCCCTCTGGCGCTAGCTGCCTGCCTGTCCTCTCCCACCCTCTGCTATTCTCTTGACTACCACCCTGTACACAGTGGCAAGCTCTTCTTGTTCCTACCTCTGTGCTTATAGATTCATTTGTTCTTCAGATCTCTGTAGCACTGCCTCTCTCCCTTATTCATCTCCCAACTGACCTCAAAGTGGCCAGACCTCCCTCTCTAGCTTAAGTGGTATCAGCACATCTCAAGGAGACTATCCCAATAGCCCAGTTTTTCATTTTGCTTTGTTTTCAAGCACTTCCACAAACCAAAACATCAAACATTGACCTCATTGTTGCCTATCTCCCCCACCTAAATGAGCAAAAGAACTTTGCTTTACTAGCTTACCACAGAATCCCCAATTGTAAAATAAATAACTGCATACACAATTATACTCAACAAAAACTTTAAAATTGTCCTCTAGATGTGCCAGGTACTGTTAGGGGTAGATGTGTTGCATGCCTGTTCTATTACAGATGATGGGCAAGAGACAAGAAGGACAATAAAAAAGTAATTATGCAATCTTTTAGAATATGACAGATGCTATAAGGGAAAAAATAGAGCAGTGTAAGAAGGAATACTGAGTAGGGCAGCTGGAGAAGAAGCAAGTGGAGATAGGAGATTGTAATTTATTTTAAAAGTTGATCAGCATTGTCCTCCTTGAAAAGAAGCTTGAAAAAATCCATTAGTGTAGTTAGTGTAGTCAAGGGCAAGGCTACAATCAGAACAGTTCTGTGGCACCAAGTGGCAAGGAGGAAGAGCACCTGCCAGATGCTTGCTCACTCACGATAATGTCTGCCTTCTTCTATGTTCTATGTTCTTCTGTGTTCTTCTATCCTGTGTTCCTACTAATTATACTATATCTTCCTGCCATGTGGTGATTGGCTATAGTCCCTGCTATTTGAATAAAGTCATGTCCCAGAACTTTTAAATTTTGACTTGCACTCAAGGAGTAGTTTCTCTTTTTTTCTTTCTGGTTGCACAGGGAAGATACTGAGCCAGGAGCTACCGGCCCCCACTCATCTATTCAATCATTCAACATAAATGTGGGATGAACTGCCACAATGTGCCAGTTTCTGTTCTGGACACTGGGGCTAAAGTGGCTAACAAAACAGATGGAGAGAAATATAGTAAATTGAGGGAAAAGTTATTTTTTTCAGATTGCCCAACGTTCTCTGGAAAATCATCAGGGTACTTGGGTAGAAGATGACTAGGAAGTGTAGATGGCAAGGAAAGACTTCTGAGGCAGGGATATGTGAATTGCAATCTGGATGGGTGAAAAGAGATTAACCATGAGGACAGTTAAGAGGAGGTGTTCCAGGCAGAAGTTCTGTGATGGGAATGAGCTAAGTCAGTCAGTCATCTGGGAAGAGAGGACTATGGCTACAGCATAGTACAAGATGGAGAAATTCTAAGGTGAGCTAAGAGGTAGGTAGGCCAGGTGCTTTGAAATAACAAAGAAATCATATGTAGAACAGAAATGCATGCTGACAGACAATCAGAAACAGGAGACAGTTTAGAGTGTCCTGTAAATGCTTAAAAGGCAGTGTACCCCTCCTCAGAGCCAGCTCCGAGTCCACCCTCGCCAGATACAGAAAATTCCCTTTTGTACTTATTTCAGCTGTTTTTGGTCACTAAAACCAACAGCCATTACTTTATAGATATTTATGAAAATAAAAGGCTGGAAGGAATTATATTGAAATATTAATGTATATCTGGGTTAGGGAATTCAATTTCACCACATAGTTTTATATTTCCTTGATTCAATGTATGCTTAACAAACTATTTTCAAATTGTTGAGATTTTGTTTCTAAGTGTATTTGCTTACTCTTTCATCCCACAGAGACCACTAAAGCAGGTATGCTAGATCTCCTCCCACACCTATGCAACACTTCATTCCTGCTCCTGGTTTGTCATGACCAAAAGAGGAGAACAGTTGCAAAAGAAAATGGAGCATTCCCTAGTTGCTTCTATTAGGCACTAGAATCCTCCTGGCTTGTAGATTTCCAGACCCAAAAGCACCCCAAATTAATTTGACACCAGGATCCAATCTTCAAAATCAAGTTTTCCCCACACTTACAAAATCAGCCCCAAAGCAAATGCTTTTGAGAAAAGAAGCTTCTCAGTGACAGTCACAACAAACCTTAAGTCAAATTCATATGCATTTCTGACCTCATTTCACCTACAAATTAATGAGTCCCCTGCTCCAGATTTTCAGATAAAGATACTGAGGCCTAGAAAGTTTAAGTGATGTGCCAAGGTCAAGCCTTTTGTATCTTTCTGGTACCAGTGAAACTTGAAGCGAAGGACAAACCCACGTCTAGACAGAGACAGCAACTACATAGGCTGTTAACTACCTTTCTGTCTGAATCTGTTCTTGGCAGAAAATGCCACGTTGCTCTTAGGACAGTCAAGTGTAGTTGGAACAAGCTCATGAAACAAAGCAGTTTAATTAAAGGAAAAAAATTAGTTGGGTTGCAGTGCTATTCTCTTCAATCCAAGATGGAAATTAATTTATAATAACCTTATCTTTTATTCATGGCATGTTGCATATTTCACAGTATGTTGGCATCCTTATATTTTTCACTTGAATGTGATGTGTTTCTGCTGGACCACAAGTTAGTTAAAGTGCTAAAAGAACATAGCTGAGTCTCAGTTAACCACTTGGGAAAGTCTGAAGTCCCTGAGGAGTAGCTGTGGTTTCCTTTTGAGTCATGATATTTAAAATTCAGAGGGTTACTGCAGGTTTCAAAGCAACCCTTTCAGATTGATTCCTTCAGAGCCTGACTTCATTAGTGGCTGAAGACAAAGAAAGTCCATTCATCTTCCTCTAATGACTTCCTTGTCTTTCCTCAGACCAACCTGACAGAGCTCAAGTCCTTCGGTTCTCCACCTCTGGCTGTCAGCAATGTCAGCGCTGCAGTGATGGCTCTCATGGCCCCCGGGGGCAAGGTGCCCAAGGACAGGAGCTGGAAGGCTGCTAAGGTCACCATGGCCAAAGTGGATGGTTTTCTGGACTCCCTAATCAACTTTGACAAAGAGAACATTCACGAGAACTGCCTCAAAGCCATCAGGCCCTATCTGCAGGACCCAGAGTTCAATCCAGAGTTTGTGGCCACCAAATCTTATGCAGCTGCGGGCCTCTGCTCTTGGGTCATAAACATTGTAAGATTCTACGAGGTGTTCTGTGATGTGGAACCCAAGCGCCAAGCATTGAGCAAAGCCACTATGGACCTCACTGCTGCCCAGGAGAAACTAGCAGCCATCAAAACCAAGATTGCTGTAAGTGAAGCCACAATCCCCACCCCATCCTACCCTGCACAGCAGCTTCTACTGCAAACAACACCCCTCTGTTATCTGGTACCTAGAGTATGGCACCAGAAAACCAAATTATTAGGCAAAACCTTCTGATTTTTCCAATACAATCAACTTTTAAAATTTCTCTCTTAGCAGACAAACAAAGGTAGTAGAGTAAAAATGAAAACAATGAACAACTATAAACAAGAGACATTTTATGGGATAGAAGGGAGAATGGGATCAGAACTGGGATGGGAAGAGTTCACTGGGCTGCGGTGATGGCACAAAGGGGAATTGGTGGTGGGAAGCCCATGGGAATTACAACTGAGATGAAAAAATGCACAAAATACCAGGCCTCCACAAGGTATTCAGAATGGGCCTTCCCAAGGTGTGCCTCTTTGGCAGGTGGGTTATTTCAAGCTGAGATTAATCAAGGCCCCACAGGCACAAAGAAACGTGCCACTCTTAACTACCTAAAAATAATGAAAATTAGGGATATTACCCAGTTAAAACTTGTTAGTATTTTTTAATTTTATAATAGTTTATTTTTACATAGCTTTGTTCATGTTTCCATCTCAGTTGCAATCCCCATGGGTTTCCCATCACCAAATCACCCATGTGCCATCACCATAGTCCAGTGTATTTCCCTCCCCCCACTATTTTTGATCCCATTCCCCACTCCACCCCCACAAAATGTCTCTGGTATATAACTGTTCATAATATCACTAAAAAATTCTTAGTATTTTTAACAAACAACTTTTCTTTCAGAGAAATCTATCTAATGGCAGGGCAAACATCTAATTACAGAGCATCTGGTCTTCATCATGGGAGCTCCCTCCTCTCTCCCCAAATCCCCTACCCCATTCCTTGGATGAGAATACACTCTTGTTTTGCCCTATTCATTGGCTTTGGAGTCCACATCCCAAATGTAGACTCTCCATACTTATACAGTTAAATGTGCTCTCTATCCTACTAATCTGATATCTGATATATAAATTTTATTTTTATAAGATTTATTTATTTACTTTATGTGTATAGGAACGGAGGTGTAGGCCAGAGATGCCAGCACTAAGAGGATTCACCAGATACTGAGTGGGGAGCAGAGCAGGCAGATTTACTGAAATATATTGCTGAGAGGAGCAGCAGGAAGACAGGAGAGGTCTGCTGCTCTACATGGGCCAGCTCCCTAGCAGGGAATCGAACTCAGGCCAGGACTATGACAGTGCTGAGATTTAACTCCTAGGCCACTTTCCCCCTACATTTCCACACTCTTCCTCTGAAGAAAGAAAAGATGAAAAATAGATTTATATAATACACAGCATTATCTACAGGGTCAACTGTTATCTCATTAACCCCAAATGAATTTAACATTTTTGCACATCTGATAGAACAAAAATTCAAGATTCTTTTTCCCCTTTGAAATGTAGGTTCCCCTTTGAAATGTAGCCACCTTTAACTCACATTATACATGTTATCTCTGATGCCAGCCATCTCTCTACCTGACTTACTCTCAGTACCATAGACATTTGAACCCACTGGGCATGTTTTATGCTATTTGCATTGTTTTATGGAAGCTTTGAAAAGCAAGTCTTATATTGGAGCTTAAGGGGGTGGTTCCTTGACCATAAATATAAAGCTGTGGAGGTCATTAACATTTTTTAACCTCCTATTGATATTTTGATTATATCTCCCTTAACCGGGATGGAGCATAGGGGTGATGAACTCAGATTCATACCTATTTGAAAGAGGTTTCCCTTTGAACTCCACCTTTGCCTTTAATGTGGATGCTACCAAAGTGAGAGGTAGAAATATGAACTCTGTCAGATAGCAGAGAGCTAAAAGCCATCAGCAATGCTCACAAATCCAGCTATAATACCAATATGTGAGCTTTGGAGCATTCTTTAAATGCCTAAACTTCAGTTTCTTGAAATAAAATGGACACAAATGAACCCATTTCATGGATTGCTATAGAATAAAATGTGAGAAATGTAGGTAAAACACACTCTTGAGTCCAGCCCATGGGAACACAGAAGTTGCCAACACCCCTGTGCTCCCGTAGCCATAACTACTCTACCTCCACTGTCTTGCACTTCTTGTTCAACGTGTGCAACACAAGCACTGGTAATCAGCCACTGCAGAAGCAAGTTCAGTCCAAGACTTTCCCTACATGTGCATTCCAAGCAAATTTTTTTTTATTACAAAGTTTATTTTTACATCATTTTGCACATTTTTTTTTCCATCTCGATTG
>NW_004567118.1:25899407-25913429 GCF_000260355.1 Condylura cristata | reverse complement strand
ATGTCTAGGTCTTTAATCCACTTCGAGTTGATTTTTGTGACTGGAGTGAGGCAGTGATCTAGTTTCATTTTTTTGCATGTAGCTTCCCAGTTTCCAAGCAAATTTTTGTTGCAAATTTGGCATGATAAGAAAAAGTAAAATTGTGAAAAGTAAGACTGTGGCTATACTACATGTTTCTTGTATTGCAGGTTTATTGTCAAACTCAATGGCTAATGATGCTAGTTCAAAAATCCTTATAACTATGCACCATTTATAAAGAGAAGATACTTTTTGACAAAACTAATCTCTCACTAGGTTTGCTTTATAAATCCAGATGTGTTGGGGCCACTTTACTGAAAACAGGTAACAATCACCATAACCATGGCCCTCTTCAAAGAACATGGAGTGCAAAGCACTATAACGTTCCCATGACTGCTTCTATGGAGAAAAGATCTCCCAATAATTATCATATATTCTCCTGGAAAAAGTGCCACAAGAACTGCATTTTCAACAATTCTTTACTCAGTTATTTTAACTAAAGAAACATTTGGTGCACAGGGAATGTTTTCAAATGTTTACACCTCTTCAGTAGCCAACATTCTCATGATGGGCCCACTCAACCTGGGAAAGCATCTTAAAAATACTTGGCTACCTCAAAAAGGCACTTCATTTCTGCCAAAATATTTTTTTAATGTATTCTTGCTTTTGACAACCTCCTCTATATCCTTTGCTTATCCACATGCCTAACAACATCCCAAGAATTCAGACACTCCCCCACCTATAACAGAGGAGATGGATTAACACCCAGGCCTAATCTGGAGCTCCCCCCCACCCCCCCGCCCCAGGGCAAGGAAATTCTTTCCTATCTGCCTCTGAGGTTATTGCCAATCTCCAGTCACACTCACCTCTAAGTCTTACTTTTAGTATTTTAGGATAATTCCATATTCAAGCTAATAAGTGAAAGACACATATTTCAAAATAGATTATACAATTTGATTTCAATTTCATTATATATATAATTGAGATACATAAAAATGCGTACTAATTATAATCTCTGGGGGTATTTTGAATAGATTTATTTACTTATCTGCTTTTTCTCTTTTTTTCTGTAGTGAATGTATTAATAGATGATAGATTATAGTAGTAAATGTACAGTAGATAGAATTATAGAAAAACAAGTCATTCTCAATGAGCATATGGTCACTCCTAAGTAAAATATCTGATACCCCCTCCTTCCCAATATAGTAATGGCAACTATTTTTAGTTGACATGACTTTAATTTCTTATTCCATCACATAAAGGTGGCTTCCTCTGACCCCTCAGTTTTCAAGATTAAGTTGTTACCCTTTTCTCAGTTTGTAACTCTCAGCTTTTATCATTACTCATCACAATTCTTTTGCTTTTAATCACCATGACTGAAAATATCTATTCTGTTCTGAAATGAAAACTATATCCCAAGTTCTATCAATTGATTCCTAAAGTCAAAAAACATAAAATTTAATTTATGTCCTATGAACATGTCTACATATTTCATAGTATGTACACATGGTGCTCTGTAGTTATCCTTCCAGTTTTATACAGCCCACTCCCTCAACTTGAGCTTCCACCTTTCCATTATTTTTTCCCCTTCCATTAATTCCTTTAGCATATCTTTGATTGCTATTAAACTCTCCATCCAATTCAGTGTTCCATCAATTCCTCTTTTATACCTGAGACCTCTCACCCATATCTCCAACTCAGAGCTCGAATCAGTCTTGTAGAGTAAACACATTTCACTGTTTTTTCTTGGATTGATTCCAATGACTTCTGGACCCCATGCCTTCTCCTTTCTTAATTTCTTCTCTAGTTTTGGCTATGGCTCGTTCTTAAGTAACTTTCCTAGAAATGTTAAGAGGTAAATGTTCTAAGTAGTTCCAGCCTGGAAATGTCTTTCTTTTCAAACTGAACTGAAAATATTGCTGAGTGTTGAATTCTTAGTTGCTAATTTTCTCCCTGAGAGCTCTGAATGCTTTAGCCTGTTAGTTGGTGAGAAGCCTGGTGAACAGTAAGGCTCCCATTCCTTTGTCAATATACTGTTTCCACCTTTCTGGAAGTCTTTCCATTTTTCTTTATTCTTGATGTGCTTAAGTGCCTTTATTTTTTATTTGTAGGTTTTACTTTTGTTTTCTCCTTTTTTTTTTTTTTTTTTTTGCTTATTCAGTGTGTTTTGGTTGTGGAGCCTAATGGTTTTTCCTAGTTCTGCAAAATTATTTTGTATTTTTTCTTTGTAATCTCATTTTCTGAAACACATATTCTTTTAGATGTTGAATCTTCTAGTAGGTCCTATGTTTTCTCTCATTTTTTTCACTGGATGATTGCTTACATTCTCCAGGTTTCCTCAGAATCATCTTCTGATGCTTCCTTTGACTTTATTAGTTTTTTTTTTTTTTAAGATTTATTTATTTATTTGTACAGAACTGGGGTACAGGCCAGAGATGCGGAGGGTGAGAGGCTTCACCAGAGACAGAGTGGGGAGCAGAACAGGCAGATCGATGAAGTACACTGCTGAAGGGAGCAGCGGGCGGGTCAGGAGAGGTCTGCCGCGCCATGTGGTCACCTCCGGGGCAGGCGGGAATCGAACTCATGCGGAAGTGGCTTTAGCTTCCTAGTTCTGCGCTTTAACCCGCTGCGCCACCAGGGAGGGCCATTAGTTTTTAATAATAAGTCATTTGGACAAAAGGTTGTTCATTGTCTCTTTTATAGCCTCCTCTTCTTTTTTTATAGATGAAACATCTTGAATCTTTCTGAGAAACTAATTATGAAGAGTTTTATACATTGTCTTTATTTCTGTGACTGAAATGACTTTTTTCCTAGATCACTTTTTTCTTCTTGTTTACCTTAAACTTTCATTGAATGCCTTCTTGTCCTTTCATGTTTATAAGATGAAAGATGAAAAGCTGATTCTCACTCTGTAGACAAGCATAGAACTAGTTGACTGGCAGAATTTATTTTCAACCTGAAATCCATATTACATAAATTGTGTTGGATGCATCCAAAATCCCAGAAGGTGGTATTCTTTTCTGCCACTATTGAAGCCCTTGCCTGGTGTCATGCTACATGGGGGTACTGCAAACAGAACATGGGGATGGAGATAAGTGGTATATTGACTTATAATGAACCCTCTTATTTTCAGTATCCTTCCAAATCCCCAGTGTATATGGGGCTGTGTAGGACTGATCAGTTCCCCCTTTGGTGAACTGAGGCCTGTTCTACATTGCAGCTTCCTTTCCTGCTCAAGCAGTTTCTACTCTGCCAATATTGTCTTCCTTAAATCTAACAAATCCCTCATCCTTAATGGCCCTCAGCATTTGCTTAGTGTTATGGGCTTATGACTTTTAATTGCTTCATCGTCATTTTAGAAACATCTCTGGAAGAAGTAAATGAGTGTGGACAGCCTGCCATCATTAACTGGATGTTTCACCACCTGCTTTTCAGACTGTTTGGATGTATAAATATGACCATTCGTTTCTATCTCTTGTGACTTGGTAATAGTCAACAAAGCATCATGAACCCTGGTTATTGCATAGACATCAAATATTTAGAGGTCTCTGCCATGAATCCAAGTATAACTGTATACAAATATGCGTTTTGCCAGCAATAAAAGCTATATGTGTCGCTTTTTATTAAATTTAGGGAAAAATGAAAATATGTCTTTTTAAAATATGTTCCTGTACTTCAGGATAGTGGAAGAAGGTGAGGTTAAGTAAAAGTTACATTGTATTCCTAACACTTTAAAGCAAAGGGAAGATTTAGCTTGTGGACAGCCCAATCCCAAATCATAGACCTGTGACAGAAGACACAGTGTGTGTTCATCCAGCCCCCTTAGAATCCCTCTGATCATTTTCAGGCATCTCTAGTCTTAGCTGTGATTTTCCTTCTAGTAGCAGCAGCTATACCTTATTGGCAGGCTACTGGAACCTATATTTCCCAACATAAAGAGAAACAGAATATATACCACTCAGCCCCCTTCATGTCTGTCTCCCTTCCTAGCCCTTAATTAAGGACTAAGGCATGAAAGTAGGTTCAGGACAGCTCTCTCCCTTTGGGATTACTCGGGTGCTCCCTGGGATCACTCCTCAATTGCCTTCTTTTCCTTCCCTGCCCTACCTTCCCTAGTCCCCCACAACATCACTCAGGGAGTCCTCCTTAAAAATCACCAGCACATGGATACTGTCTTAGAAGCTCTGGAGGGAACTTGAACTGAATTTTCTGATATACCTTCTGTTCTTTCCTCAACAGCACCTGAATGAAAACCTGGCAAAACTCACAGCCAAGTTTGAGAAAGCAACGGCAGACAAACTCAAATGTCAGCAAGAAGCTGAAGTGACCGCAGGCACCATCTCCCTTGCAAATCGCTTGGTGAGTGTGAGCCTCAGCAGCCCAAGCTTTAATTATATTAGCAGAGCTTGTCAAGCTCTGCAGAGGTGCAAAATAGATGAGCACAGCTTAGCACAGCTTAGCACAGCTTTCACTTGGGGGGAAATATTAAAATGTGCCAAGATACAGGGATCATCCTAAGAAAAGTGTGAGTGCACAACCTAGTCTAGTAAAAGGAGTTTTCCACAGAGATGGCTGGGAGGATGGGGACACTGGATCTATCAGGCAGGCCATGAGAGACATTTGTGTCTCAGCCAGGGGGACAGTAAAGGATAAAGCTAGCATTTGACAGGCAAACTCCAAAGCACTTATCTATGTGATGTTTGATAATAAAGGCATGAGTAGGATTAGGACCTGAAGTTAAAGCAGAAAATAGTAAGACTGATGGCCAGGGAGCCTTTCTGCAAATGATCTTACTGTACTTGTGCGCATGCATGAATCTGTATGCCCATACAAATTGTGTAACAAACTACCCCAAAACTTAGTAATTTAATACAATAACCATTTCACTCTGTCTTAGGAGTTTGGTAGTTAGGAATTTGAGTTCTTCTATTCCATGTGGTGCTACCTGGGCCACCATGTTGTTCAACTGGTGCCTGGGTTGGTTTGGTGGATCTAAGACAACTTTCATTTACATGCATCTTGGCATCTTTCAAGAAAAAAACACCAAGGATAAGTCCTAACACAGAAGTTAGGTCCACCTTATACTTAACATATCTGCATATACAAGACAGATATCGTCTCTCTGGAGAATTGTGCCATTCAGACATGGGCCAAGCAGAGGCAAGACTCTTCTGCAGTCTTGCTACATTGTTCATACCCATGACTCAGGACTTCAAATCTGTATCTTAATTAATGTAACTATCTCCCCCACCGACTGAGAATTATTTATAGCACATAAAATTGACTTATTTTCATAGCCCAGCATTTTGGAGAGAAGAGGGGAGAGAAGTGCTGGTCAGGCATTGCACTCAATGCTTAATACCCACAGTCATATTTAATCCTCTCAACAGCCCTTTAAGGTGGGTGGCATGAGTTTCTACACCTGCTAAGGACATGGTCTGGAAGCCAGCATTCCAAACTGGTCATCATTCCACAGCCCACATAATGTTGACACACAACATAGCTTTATTTACTGCAATCAGAACAAATCCCTGCTGATCTAAAGTGCCACAGAAGTGAGTTGTGAGTTTTCCTGCTACTAAATATGTATAGTATGTTCTCCATGACAGACTCTGGCCCCACGTAGCCTGCAGGATGATGAATCTTCTCTTCTCTCTGGTCCTTGAAATGATAGGTGGGAGGACTTGCTTCTGAAAATGTGAGATGGGCAGAAGCTGTGCAGAACTTCAAACAACAGGAAAGGAAATTATGTGGAGACATTTTGCTTATCACAGCTTTCATCTCATACCTTGGCTTCTTTACAAAAAAATACCGGCAAAACCTCATGGAAGGGACCTGGAGACCCTACCTGAGCCAGCTGAAAGTAGGTACAGCCTGTATTTTTCCTGATTATCAGCCTGAGACTGACCAATGAACTCACATAAGAGAATAGTAACCTGAATCTTCTACCCCAGGTTTGCACACCTACTCCACTGCCACTTCAACAGCCCCCAGTGACTTCTGACTCCAAGAGTGAGACAAGGATTCCCATGCCCTCCCACATGCCATGCCATGCCCTCTGGAACCCATGAATTCAGTATCTGTCCTCTCAGTTGGGGATTTTATAGGGATCACCCAGCATTCTATATCCTGCTACTCTTCAAATTTATTAAACCTGAAAAGCACCATTCCAATCAGTCATCCTACTATTGAATCAAAGTTTATCATCACAGTGGGGGAAAGACCGGTTTCCACATTCTATGTGACATCTTGTGCCCAGGCCCAAAAGCTCCACAGTCTGAGCTCATGGCTCATAGACACCCTTATGCAAATCACATCATCTGTTCATGTTTTGGGTGCACCCATGAAGAGTTAGCTACTCGCATGCTTTTCAAGGTGGGCCTCTGTCAGCAAGGGGTGAAATAGAGGAGCAGAGAGTGGTTGGTATGGGTAGACATATGCAGGAGAAAGCACACTAAATGTGGGTCCTAGTTCACAGAGCCTGCAGGAGAAACAGACATGTGGTGAAGTGGCCTGGTTAACATGGGCCAAGGTGTATTGGAGACTGTTGGTTGAAATACCCAGAATTGATGAGTGAAATTTGATTTGAATAAGTACACTAAAGAAAAAAAGTTTATGCAGAGTTTCTGTCCTGGACGGAAAAGACTATCAGGAATTTAAGGAAACCTGCTTCTAGAAATAATAACACAGCCAAAAAGCACTCTAGAGAGGGATTTTGATCTTAGTTTCAGAAGAATTGTCATTTAGTAAGCCACTGTGTATTCCACCTCCCACTGAAAAATCATTCTTCCATTCTGAGTGTATGTGAGCTGACTTCATTATTCATTATTCAGGTTCCCATCCCCACCACCCCCACCCTGGATCCCCTGAGGATGTTGACGGATGATGCCGATGTGGCTGCCTGGCAGAACGAGGGCCTCCCTGCAGACCGCATGTCCATGGAGAATGCCACCATCCTCATCAACTGTGAACGCTGGCCACTCATGGTTGACCCTCAACTACAAGGCATCAAATGGATCAAGAACAAATATGGCGAAGACCTGAGGGTCACCCAGATTGGTCAAAAAGGGTAGGTGACTGAGCATAAAAGTGCCCATTTTTGCCAATTTTTCAGGAGTGGGAAATTCTTAAGAGCAGATTTGAGGCCCTAGTAAATTGTTTGTAACCTCTGGCCCCTTCATGAGTTTTATCCTCCCATTCTTGATGCTTGGTGTGGAGTCTTAGCTTTTTCTTTCTTATTAAAAATTATATGTATCAAAAAAAATTATATGTATCAACTTCTCAGCCCATTCATGAACCCTTACTCCTCCACCCCGGGGGTTCCATCCTCCCATCTCTCCTTGAATATTTCTGCCTTCCCAAATAATACATTCCATTGTGGGACAACTCTATATTTTATGAAATCTTCCTCACATCTAGCCAAAAACTGTCTTCTTAGTTCTCTTTTATCTCCTATTCTTTCTTCTTTCTTTTTCTTTTTTTTTTTTAAGATTTATTTATTTATACATACAGAACTGGTGTACAGGCCAGAGGCTCTGGGCAGTGAGAGTTTTCACCAGAGACAGAGTGGGGAGCAGAACAGGCAGATCTATGAAGTACACTGCTGAGGGGAGCAGCGGGCAGGTCAGGAGAGGTCTGCCATACCATGTGGTCACCTCTGGGGCAGGCGGGAATTGAACTCATGCGGAAGTGGCTTTAGCTTCTCAGTGCAGTGCTTTAACCCGCTGCGCCACCAGGGAGGGCCATTATCTCCTATTCTTATCTCTGCCCAAGGCCCACATTGCCTAAACTTTCTTTCTCCTGAGAAACAACTGAGCATTTGCCATGGATGTATGATATAGGCATATAGGTGATATACACATATATAATAATATGCTGCTGTGATTATTATAAAGCTGTCAGAGTGCTTTTTACTTGCCATGCAGCTTCGCAGGCATCCAGGTGAGGTTGCTGCTCTGGTCATATGTCCCAAACATGTGTCATCTAAATCTGGCCTTCTCTATAAACTTTGATTAAAATAGCCCTTTCTGGGCCCTCCTTGGTGGCGCAGGGGGTTAAAGCACAGCACTAAGAAGCTAAAGCCACTTCAGCATGAGTTCGATCCTCACCCTGAAGGTGATCCACATGGCGCGGCAGACCTCTCCTGACCCACCCGCTGCTCCCCTCAGCAGTGTACTGCTGTCGATCTGCCTGTTCTGCTCCCCACTCTGTCTCTGCTGAATCCTCTCACTGCTCCTGCACCTCTGGCCTGTACCCCAGATCTGTATGCATAAATAAATATGCATAAATAAATCTTTTGGAAAAAAAATAGCCCATTCTAAGTAACCGAGACTTAGTTTAGAGAGAACACTTTTTTACTAATAGCTATATTCCTGGTATACAAAAAAATGGGTGACATATATGATTAAACCAAACCAAACCACGAGGGCTTATGTCCGTTCATTATCTGTTGGGTGGTTTTCTAGGTTAGCTGTATATTATTTAAACGAAAATATTTTATTTTGCATGCTATATCTTAAGATTATTAAGAATAGTCATTTTTAATCATATGAATGGAAACATTATCAAATTATCACCTTTAAAGTTTGGGTGGGTGAGATTTCACATATTTTTTTTTTGTTAGTTGGTTTGATTTAGTCATATATGTCACCCATTCCTTCTATAGAACATGCTTAGAAAAGCATCTTTTTTTCAGACAGTTATATAAATATTCTCAGATTTTTTTAGTGTTCCTTTTGTGTTTTTTTATATTGAAACCTAACCCCTGAAATATATTTTTGGGCACTAATTTTAATTTTTCAAGTGGTTAACCTTTGTTCTAATACCATTTATTAAATTCTCCATTCTTTTCCAGTTAATTAGAGATGACATTGCACTCTATATTAAATCATTTTATTAAATAGTCTTTATTCTTTTCTATTTATATAACACTATTTCAGCCTTTAATTATTTCCTTTTGTGCTTGGTAGCATTTTTTGTGGTGATTTTCATTATAAAAGTAATTTATCATTTATCATCAGAATAAGAAAGGGGGATTACAAAAAAAGAAAAAGAAACTCCTATAATTCATTGTGCACAGAAAAAATACCACTAAGGTTTATCTATATGATACCCTTTGAGACTTCTTTCTATGTGTGTATTATTGAAGTTATATAAAATACTGTTGTGTTAACTAACATGAGACCCTTCTCTTTTTCTTCATCCATCTTCTTTTTTTAAAACCATCCTCTTTTTTTTTTTCTTTTAGGTCACTTTAAGATTTAGATAAAGATTTATTGTTACTTACTGTTTGAATTACATCAATCTTGTAAATCTACTTAAGGAAAATCAACCTTTTAATGTGTTTGTTAAAATCCACATAACCCTGAAATTTTTTTTAAGATTTATTTATTTATTCATATAGAACTGGGGTACAGGCCAGAGATGCGGAGGGTGAGAGGATTCACAGGGACAGAGTGGGGAGCAGAACAGGCAGATCGACGAAATACACTACTGAGGGGAGCAGCAGGCAGGTCAGGGGAGGTCTGCCACGCCATGTGGATCTCCTCCAGGGCAGGCGGGAATCGAACTCATGTGGAAGTGGCTTAGGCTTCTTAGTGCTCTGCTTTAACCTGCTGCGCCACCAGGGAGGGCCACCCTGAAAATTTTTTAATTATCTAGATATTGTTAATTGATTGTTTAGTAATTTAAGGTGTACTGATATGGTCTGGTACCCAGCCAAATAAAAATTGTTACAGAAGAGTAGTAAGTGGCATAAGGATGGCCATCCTGGTGGTACAGGGGTTAAAGTCTCAGTACATATCAAGCTGTTGACAGTCATCATGGCATGAGTTCAATTCCTGGAGAGGCAGCTATCCCACATGGCACAGAACACCTCTCCTCTCTCTCTGGATGCTCCCCCTTCATCAGTGTATTTCAGTAGGTCTGCCTGTTCTGCTCCCCATCCTGTCTCTGATGTCTCTTCTTACATACCCTTCCACCTCCGCATCCCAGTTCTTGTATGCATAAATAAATAAAATAAATTTTTAAAATTAATAAATGACACAAGGAAATTTTGCAATATATATAATTTAATAATATGTTTATTTTTGCATCATTTTGTGCCTTTTTGCATCTCAGTTATAAGCCCTATGGGCTTCCCATCACCAAATCACCCATGTGCCATCACCACAGAATTTTGCAATATATTTTATGTACACAAACCAGATTATAAAACAAATGTTCTACATAAATTCAATAATAAATAAAACTGTGAATAAATAATGAAATATAGTAAAAGTCTTCAAAAATATAATATAGCCAAACATGTACACTATTCACCAAAATGTGAATGACAATCAGAAGAACTAGAATGTCAATTTTTTTAATTACTTCTAAAAATGCATATAAGATCACAAAAATAACATTTCCGTAGGAAAAAAATGTGATCATCAGAATCATCCCAGGTAGCTGTGTTTCAAGGATTAACACTGCACTTCAGAGGTCACAGTTGTCTTGGTAAACTGCCTCTGTGTCCACCCCTTGCCACCAGCTCACTGTGTCCAACTTTCTTCCCTCAGTTACCTTCAAACCATAGAACATGCCCTAGAAGCAGGAGATGTGGTACTTATTGAAAACCTAGAAGAGTCCATTGACCCTGTTCTGGGCCCCCTGCTTGGGAGAGAAGTCGTTAAGAAAGGAAGGTGAGTGTGGCTATGTTGATAATCTTATGGAAATAGCTGATTTATGGTCCCCAGAGAAGTGTGAAGTCTTTTCTAGCTAGGGCATCTTCTCAGCTTTTGTCAAGCAAGTCTCTGTAGTATACACACACTTTCTTCTTCAGAAGGCCAATAATTTAGATGCTTTCATCTCCTAGAGAAAAGTTCCTGGAGTAGCATTGCTTCCATCAGTCAATATCCTCATTGACTTCCTTCTAAGTGGCCAAAAGTGCACTAATTCAGAGGAACTGAAATGGTTTGGAAAGCAAGCTGACTTTTAAGCATGAACATTTTATCCAAACCACACCTCTGAGTTCCAAGAACTCAGTTCTTTGTCAATTTGGTGAACTCCTGTTGCTTTGAGTGCTAGTAACTCAGGCTTTAGCAAGTAATTGACAGCAGGGAGGAAAAAACAGAGGATGAAGAAGGGCTATAGACACCTAGGAGAGAATGTAATAAATACCATGGAGAGTTGCTTGACTAAGGTCACTGCCCAGGTTGTAAGATGCATTTCATGTCCTTAGGAAGTGTTCATTTACTTAATTATCCATATTCATCCACTGGAGTCATTCTCTGTCATCATGAAATATAGTAAGCCCTATGGCCATCCGTTAGGGTACCTTAGGAAAAAATGAAGGTGCCCCTTCCTCCAAAAGCTTTACTGCCATCTGCTGGAAATGTGTGCTAATGTACCGATCTATATTGACTTAAAAAGTGAATGACTATCCCTGGGCCTCCCTGGTCATGCAAGTGTTAAAGTCTCAACACTATCAAGCTACCACCTGCCACTGCCACTGTGGCATAAGTTGGTTAGATCCAAGTCAAGGAGCTACATGCATGGTACAGCAGTCCTGTCCTGTCTTACCCGCTGCTCCCCTCAGTGTATTTCAGTAATCTGCCTGTTCTGCTCCCCACTCTGTCTCTGGTGAATCTTCTTACCCCCTGCACCTCTAACCTATACCCCAGTTTGTCTATGCATAAATAAATAAAAAGAAATATTAAAAAAAAAGGCAAGTGAACGACTATTCCTCCAGTTAGTTGTGCAGTGCAAATCCAGTCTGATGGTCATGCCAGAAAGTCTGTCACCCTCCACCTCTGTTCCCTCCATTTGGATAGATAACAGTTCCAGGCTTCATACCAGACAAACTTACAGGAAATCCACTTCTATATGGCACTATTGTTTGCTGTGATCTTGCAAAATAAATCTAAATTTCTGTCCCTGATATTGATCTGACAGAAAGATACTCCTTCTTCACAGAAGTCTTTATATTCCAGATTCATTAAAATTGGAGACAAAGAATGTGAATATAATCCAAAATTCCGGCTCATCCTTCACACCAAGCTGGCCAATCCTCACTACCAGCCTGAGCTGCAGGCTCAGGCCACCCTGATCAACTTCACTGTGACCAGGGATGGCCTGGAGGACCAGCTGCTGGCTGCTGTGGTCAGCATGGAGAGGCCAGATCTAGAGCAGCTAAAGGTATGCCGGGTACCCCCTAAGAGAGGAAGAAAGAAAATGCTCTGTCACTAGATCCAGTAGTGCTCCCAACCCAACCCTGGGAGAGTGTTGGGAGAGCACTGTGCTACAAGTGTTCTGCTAGGACTGGGAAGAGCACCAGTGTCACCTAGCCACTGATACAAGTTGGGGAGCAGCGTTTACAAGATGCTAAAGAGAAGACAGCTAGGAGAACAGACTCATCAAGTGCAGGGCCTTGGACATGCTGGGGCCAGCCCGTGAAGGCCGCTCACCACACATCTTCCCATGTCCATGTTGAGAACATGGAGTTCAATTGTGCAAGAACAATAGCAATGGTTTCAACAACAGTGGATAGTGTCTTAATCTGCCATCGCCAGATACCACAGACTAGGTGATTTAGACAGAAATTATTTTTACAGTTCTTCAAGCTAGAGTCCAGGTATTGATTTCTGGTGAGAAGTAGCTCCCTGGTTTGTAGGCAGTTATCATCTTGCCATGCCCTCATACTTCATCTGTGTGTATGTAGATAAAAGGAGAGTGTTTTAATGTCTTTGTTTTCAAGGGCACTGATTAAATTGGTTCAGAGCCCCACCATCTTGACTTCATTTAACTTTACCCACCTCCATATAGGCATGAGCTTCAAAAGGAGGAAGTCATCTTCAACATATGTATGATTTTGGAGGAAATAATTCAGGCCATAGAAGAGTATTTCCCTCTCTTTAGATCTGATTAGATTATAAAATATGGGCTTAAAGTTACAATGCTTGTGAGCTTCAGTTCAGGGTTTCTTGCTTCTCTCCTTCTGACAAGAATTCATTTATTGAACAGATACCTATTGAACACCAACAGGCAAGATTATAGATATTGAGGATTCAGCAGTAAACAAAAATCATTGACTTAACTTCATGAAGCTTACAATGTAGTGAACAAGCACAAAAAAATAAAAACCTGAGCTCTCCTGCCTGACTGTGACTGTGCAGGTGTTTCTCATTTTCCCCCTCCCCTAATAAAATGTAAAAAAGAAAAGAAAAAGATGAACAAAAATTTTTTTTAAAGTCAAGTAGTGGTGGGCTTTTCCTGGTGGCGCAACACATTAAAGCTCCACACTATGAAGCTCTCAGAAGCCACTGCAGCATGAGTTCAATCCCAGAGAGCTGACCCACATTGCGTGGCAGACCTCTTCTGACCCGCCCACTGCTCCCCTCAGCAGTGTGTTTCAGTACATCTGCCTGTTCTGTTCCCTGCTGTCTCTGGTGAATCCTCTCACCCACCACACCTCTACCCCAGTCCTGTAAGAATAAATAAATAAATCTTTTTAAAAAACAAAGTCAGGCAGTGGTGAGAATTTTGAAAAAATAAAGCAGGGTTTTGTCAGAGAGATTTAAATTGGGGAGATCAGAAAAAGTTTCAGGGTGGCATTTGAGCTAACTCAGGAATACTCATTAAGCCTCTGGGCACAGAACAATCCCATCAGAGAACAGCAAATCCTGGTTCATAAAGCTGGACTAAAGTATGTATTTTTGAGAAACAAAAGATAGGCCAGGGTGGCTAGGGGTTGAGCCCCCAAGACAATTATTCTTTCCATGAATCTAAAAGCAAGAATCCCAGGCTGTACTGTGCAAAGAAACACCAACTGCCTGCCTGACATTACATGCTCTCTGGCAATAAAGAATAGGTCCAGAGCTTTAGAATATGGGATCAGACAGGGAAGATAAGGTAAGAACTGCTTGGACACCCGCACTCCACTCCAGCCTTTAGGGTCATTTGTGGTGATCTTGTCTTAAGGTTATTGTGTAAGACATTTTAGACCTTTTATCAAATAAATAAATA
>NW_004567118.1:25826210-25899207 GCF_000260355.1 Condylura cristata | reverse complement strand
AGGACCCTCCAAAGAAGTAAGCCTTGACCCTACCTTCTAACTAATCAGAGAAAAAAGTGAGCAGACTGTATCAGCATTGTGCTGAGTACTGCACAACACAACCTAGCTAGGGTCACTGAAGCATAAAGGGGGTAACTCAGCTTTAGATCACACAACTAGTAAATGGCTCAGCTGTGAGAAAGCTCATTTGCTTGTCCCACCTGCCATGGTTGTGCTGCCTTCAGTTTACTCTCTTCAGGAAGGGACTATGGCACCTAGAGCTTATATGTTTTCAGATCTAGTGCAAGAGGTCCCATCACTGACTCCCTCTTACTTCATACTCATAGTCAGACCTCACGAAGCAGCAGAATGGATTCAAAATCACCCTCAAAACATTAGAAGACAACCTGCTCTCTCGCCTCTCTTCAGCATCTGGGAACTTCCTGGGGGAAACTGCTTTGGTGGAGAACCTGGAGATCACCAAGCAGACAGCTGCTGAAATTGAGAAAAAGGTAAAACTATCCTGGCAGCCTTAATTGGGAGGCAAAGGCCCTCTTCCTAGCCCAAGTCTGACTTTTAGGGAGGAAAAAGCAAGAGTCACAGTTTTTCCAGCTTCTTGAGTTTCTTCTGGAAAGTCAAGATAAACAGGATTCCTGAAAGGACTATCCCACAACTGCACTGGAAGTTCTTACCTGCCAAGGGAGCTTTGACAATTCAGTTCCACAAACATCTTGTGAGTGCAGAAGTCTGAACTGTGTGCGAGGAATGTTAGCTCAAATTTAATACCTCAGTAAATTTTTGAATTGCCCTGAAGCTAAGGAATCACATTGCTGTAAAAATTAACTGGCTCAGGTATGATTACACCCTGAGAAAACCCACCAGCCTGGAAAACTTGGACAAGTCTGATTTAATGAAAGGGTTTCAGTGACTTCCCAGACTCAGCTCTCAAAACCAGTATCCTCCTGGGAAACGATTTTTATATATAGCTTCCTTCCTTTATTTCACCATTTTTCAAAGGTTTTTATTCCCCTTCATGGAGGACTGGAAGACCTGACTTTCTGGGACCAAATTTTTGTCCTTTCCCAACAGGCTGCTAAATTTCCACAGGCTCTTTCACAGTCCTGCCTTTGGGTCAGAGAGTAGCTAAGGCGCTGTGTCTGTGAACTGTGTCCAGGAACAACATAAGGGAATATGCTTATGATCACATTAGTAGGATCTCACCAAATGTGAAAGGCTGGTCTGGATAGGGAAAAATAGGGACATGGAAAGCAAAACAGCAGGACAGAAGAACCAGCTCATAACCACTCAATCCAAGTTTAGAATGAGAGCCTGAAGGAAGGAAGGTTCAGCTTTGCGTGGGCTCAATGGTCTCTGTGGGACCACCAGCCTTCACTGCCAGTTCCCTGTGGCCTCTAGACCTCTACATAGGGACATGCTGAGTCTATAAAGTTAAGAGTAGAATTTCCACTGTATTGGGCAGGAAAGATGGGAGGATAGAACCTCACGCACATGGAGAGAGTGAGAGAATAGAATTCACCTCATTGACCTTTTCTCCCAGTCTCATCTTTCTCCTTTTTTTGTTCTTTTTTTTTTTAAGTCAGTGAACATTTCCTGAGTGCCCACTCTGTGTCAAATGTTATATGGAATCTTTTTCTTTTGCTTCTTTTCTTTTGGGCTTCTCGTTCATTCATCCGTGAATACTTATTTGGACGTTGCTACCTTCCATATTCTGTGACAAAAGTTGGGGGAACAACAATGAACTTACTAGAATCGTAGGGTCTGGTCCTCTAAAGGGAAAGAGAAACAGACAGGCAGCTATAAATATATGATGACCTCTGAGGTGGAGGAAGCATGGGCAGCCATGAACACCAGAGAGGAAACATTCAATCACGTCAGGGGAGAGGGGATTTTATCTTTAGAGTAACCAAAACACAGATGGTAGAAGAGGGTGGAGGTAGTTCTGGAAATGATATGTGAAAAGTGGGTTGCGTTTCCATTACAAAGTATGACAAGCTCTCATGCTACAAAATATGGATTTTAGATGGGAGTTGGAGCATAAGTCAGGTCATATGGAGGTTTGTATGTAGTGGTGTGTTGTCACAGAATCCCTCTTTCTAATTCTTATGTCTCTCCTTTTATTTTTACCTCTGATAAGAAATTTGATGAAAATAGAGTATTCCATTAAAAGTGATCTCCTTGGTGAAATTACATATTAACTCTTTCATAAAAATTAAGCAAACAGGCGCACTGAGAATCTAAAACTACTTCCACATGAGTTCGATTCCCACCTGCCCCAGAGGTGACCACATGGTGCGGCATACCTCTCCTGACCCGCCCGCTGCTCCCCTCAGCAGTGTACTTTGTCAATCTGCCTGTTCTGTTCTCCACTCTGTCTCTGGTGAAGCCTCTCACCACCCCTGAGCCTCTGGCCTGTACCCCAGTTCTGTATGCACAAATAAATAAATCTTTTAAAAAAATTAAGCAAACAGAAAATTGCATTATACTGTTTTTACTAGATTCCTGCTAGTGGGAATTCTGTTCTATTTTCAAGTTACATGAAATCATGCTTGTTAGAAATGTAATGTAGATGCTTGTATAGTCTATGTTTCTCAACTCAGAGATCTGAGACCTTCTTCTTTGTGAAAGACAAGTATACATTTTTGATTCTCACGCAGGTCTTATTAACAAATAATACAGTAGCTTTCCAACCCTCTAGCCACTGTGCCCATCCCAACCTACCTCACCACACACACAGACTCATATGCTCAATATAGAGAGGCCAGGATGATTCACAGGGAACATAGTTAGTTTGGAGGATGTTCACCTCTTACTTTCTCTAACAGGTCCAGGAGGCCAAGGTGACCGAAGCAAAAATCAATGAAGCCCGAGAGCATTATCGGCCAGCAGCTGCACGAGCCTCTGTACTCTACTTCATCATGAATGACCTCAGCAAGATCCACCCAATGTACCAGTTTTCTCTCAAGGTGACTTACACCAGATTTTGGGGGTCTTTTCATGATCATAATAAAATGGTATACGATAGTCAGTCCATGCTTCAATGTGATAGCAAATCTGTAAATTCAAAGCCAGGAGAGTTACGATCCTTATCTCTTTCATCCACTCATTGGTTACTTTGGCTGGAACAGAAGGAGACACCCTAGCAAGGTTCTGCCTCACTCACTCAGTAAGCACATATATTATGGCTGCTACTGTGCTTAGTGAATGTGTGGAAGGATACCCAGAAGTATCTGGAATGATCTCTACCCCCAAAGAACTTAAAATATAATAGATATAGTCAAACATGTATGTCATTTATTCAGATTAAAGACCAAAGCAGGCAATAATAGAGTAACTTTAAATTACTTTTCTTATTACCCTAATATAATATCCCCAAAGCTACTGCTTTATGGCTGCTGAAATATTTCTAAAACCAAAGATGTTAGCAAATTGTAAGTGCTGACTAAACTTATGTTACTCATGAAAAAATAAAGACCTATACATTTTAAGTGTACCTCTGAAAGTATATATTTCTCCCCTAGGACATTCACCAGAAAAACATAATTGAAGATATATTAGGGGTAGTGGAGCATTTCTGAACAATCTTTTTGGTTTGGCCCAATAAACAGAGAGGACACACACACACACACACACACACACACACTCAGTGCACACACCTCATTCTATGAAGCTAAGCTGCCTGTGGAAGCCAGTGTAGAGATTAATTGAGTTGCTGGGTCCCTGAGTTTCATTTAAGTAGAGATGACATTTCATCATTTCCAACTCAGAATCTCTGCAGATTACCTGAACTGTGTTCATCATGTTTTGTTTTTAAAAGAAATCCTCTACTTGACCTTATATTCATGTCCACATGGAATAACTATAAAATTATAAAACAGCATACATGCTAGAATGATAAGCCTGGTAACTGCAGGATCACTTCTCTAGTTCTGAGTAGTTGAATTCTATCTCCCTAAGAAAAAGGATTCAGATGAAGACATGTGTTCAAAAAAATGCTGCAAGTTGTACAGCAATAGTGACCAGATGTAGGCTTGTTTTATCATTGGAAGCTCTGTTTATTAGGAGGGTGAACTGTGGGCCTTGTGCTGTTAAGAATTGTCAGGGACAACTAGTAATTGAGTGATTTAATCACTAAAATAAGATTTAAATGTTTAAAGAAGCTAAAATAAGTGGCTTCAAAATCCCAAAACAACAGTACCCTTAGAAGCCCTCCATTATTTGGGGGTGGGAAATCAGCCACTGCAGTTTCCAAGGTCTCGGGGTTTGTCTGAGATTGGATTTTATAATTCCTATTACTGACAGAGAAAGGAAAAGCATTTGCAGAGAATGGAAACCATAGATAGGCCACACATCCTGTGTTCCCAAGAATATATGGGCAGGAATATATTTAAATGTATGTATTTGCTTTTATACCTGCAAAAGGTCTTCAGGAGACAGGTTTTGAATCAACTTGGATATTCCTAACATGATTAAGATGAAATTTAAGTGACTGTAAGTTATTTTCCAAAGCTCAGCCAAAGGCTCAGAGAGGGTTAATGGACACACTTACAGGGTAGGAGGGTGTTCCCCCTGAAGAGACACCGCACTAGGGGTTCCTGCAGACTGGAGAAGTAACATTTCTCAGAGGGTCAGAGGGATACTGGACTCACACTAGAGGCCCCAGGTCCTGTTGACCTGTTTTGTCTTCAGCGGACTTGTCAGATAATTTCTTTGGTTGTGAATGTTTAAAAATAAGGAAATTTCATGCAAATTCCACCTTCCAACTTTTGTGAAAGTTTGGAAGGTATGCAGGCACCACTCACTTTCAAATGGACAAGTTTGCTGGAGCACAGGAATGACTGCGTTTTTCATGGGCACATGCCCTCAAGCTTCACAGCCCTCCCTGCTCCCTATTTGACCTCACACACCTGACCCCTGAAGGCATTTGAGTTTGAGAGCCTGGGTCTAGCACATCTTTTATTTACAGGTGAAGATCTGGGCTGGATTCTGAGAATGATAAGAAAGTTAGTAAGCAATGGCCCCATACTCAGGGCACTCAAATCTGGTATCATTGAAAACGATAAAAGCTAGATAAGCTCCAAGGCAATGGAGAAAGTTCCTGAAAAAGTGACAAGGGTCATTAGAACTAGCACCTGTCGGCAGAAGAGAACTTCTGGAGGAAAACACATGTGAGATCAGATCCAACAACAAAGATGTTCAGACTTTGGAAGTACAAGGAAGAAGTAGTTCCTTTTAAGATGAAAATAGAAAAAAGTCAAATTAGATTAGTGTAAGGAAAATGCTAAATGTACCTAGGTTATTTTATTCTCTTTAGATCTTTTCCTGACTTGTGAATCACTTTGTTTAACTTTAGTAACAAGAAATTCTTTTCTGATCACCATCATTTTGATAAGACTTTTCGGGGGGGGGGGGAAGCCATTGTAATCACCTGGGGAAAACTATACCAAGTCTCTGAGGATCTGTTTTGCAAGTGGAAACTTCCCAAATTGCTTCATGTGGTGCTGCAAGGCATTATTAGCCTCTAACAAGCTATTATTCTAATCTAAATCCTACCAAGCAAGGGCAAACATCACAATGAATTGGGTAGAAGGCACTCAAAAGATTTTTCTAAAATCAGCAAAAGTGAATGAAGAAGGAAAGCTGCAAGGATTTGATAACAAAAAACAGCATGGAACTATGGAATAGAGAGAGGAATTCACTCTTTTTCCTGTTTTGCAAATGAGGAAATGCTAGCCTCAAATCTTACATGGTTTTCATTGCAACTCAAATATGTAGTATTAGAAAAATCTAAGCTTTTTTTCCTCTTGAAGTTACAAAAGAAAAACAGAGAAAGACTGGAAATCTGCATAGCTGAGAATTGAATAGGTCCAATTATAGTTTGAGTTTCATTTTCTTGAGCTATTAGTTCTATTTATATAGCATTCAAAATGTGGCATTACTAATAGTTCTTTTATAAATTGTCAATGTCTAAGTTTAAAACAATGGAAATTTGGATTATTTGATTTTTATTTCCTATTATTCCACAAGTTCATACAATGCATAAGCAGGCTATGCTTGACCTTTGCAGTTTTGATCCCTGAAAATAAAGAACAGTTAAGAGGATCTATCAAACGATTGCAATGAATAGGAAGGAAAACAAAGAAATAGGAAATGCTGGCCATTACCAAAAGAAAATACAATTAATGAAAAATATCCTGAGTTCCTATTATGTACAGAGGTCTCTTTTTAGAAACAAAATTGTACAAGACATTGGTTCTACCATCTGAAATTTTATCAGCTAGTGTATAGAATCATTAATCCCAGTCAGTTATTGTTGACTGTGTTAATTCTTTAAAGCAGATAACTCTCCAACAAAATCTTGTTGGATTTAATTTATTCATAGACATTAATTTCTCTTTGTGTAAAGCCCTGTATGCTCCATAGTTTTGCCCACTTTAAGATAACACAATTCATATGCACAAACTCAGAAAAGAGCGAATAACATGTTTCCTTGTAACCTCTGTCCTTGGCAGGATCTGTTGATAAAACATTTCTGGCAAATTATAATCATCTTCACACATAAGACACTAGCTATACACAAGGAGAGCTGTGCAGATTACCATTGATTTCTACCTTCTGCCCCCCAGGCCTTCCACATTGTCTTCCAGAAAGCTATAGAAAAGGCTATTCCTGATGAGAACCTCAAGGAGCGACTCACCAATCTAATAGACAGCATCACCTTCTCTGTGTACCAGTATACTACCCGCGGGCTCTTCGAGTGTGATAAGCTGACCTACCTTGCCCAGCTCACTTTTCAGGTAAAAATGGATTGAAGACATTTCCAGAAAACATTTTTTTTTCTAGTGCCCCATCAGTGGTAGAAATATACTTTCTTCTTTTAACATCCCTTCCCACTGAATGTACTCTAGGGCAATGGCAAGGGGCAACAAAATCCAATATGGCATACCAGGCTGCCCTCACCACTGTCCCATTCGTGGCAGGCACACCTAATCTTACTCTTTCCTTGCTGACCCTGATGATCTAAGATTCTCCTCAGCATAACCATCCAGCAGCTATTACAAATCCAACCAAACTGGCACTAAAGATAAAAGCAGATGAACATACCAATAACTATATTCTTCTTGTCATGCTCTAAGAACATTGTCAGAGTTCCCTCATTATTTGTTTACCTTTAGGATTTCCATTTATTATGCCAACCTTCCACTAGAATAAGATCTGTAGTCATAGCAGCCTAGGCTTTAAAAAATTCCTTATCAACTGTGCTTCTCAGGGACTGGGGGGGCCTCCCATCAGGGACTTTCAATATTAATAAGACACTCTGGTCTTTCCCTTAGTTTCAGCATTTAAAAAAAAAAACTATGAAAATTTATTTCCTTGCATTTATCTTTCTAATCATTTAGTAATTAGGATTTTCCTCCCACATATAAATTGGGAGTATAAACTAGTTTATCTTGAAGGCCTCAGCCAATGGTAAAGTCCGCTAAACTGTGATGATGTCTGTGTTGGACTCTGTTTGTACATTCCAATGCCTGAATTCATGGGAGAGTCTTTGTGTGCCTCTTAGTATGTCTCCACTCCAGCCTAGATGACAATTTGGTCATCAGAGAAAGACTGATTTTCTTCTTGCCACTCACTTCCCCAGATGCTTAGGAAAACTTCCAACCCTGGCTTTCACTCTTCTCTCATAACTATTTCCATCTTATTTTACAAGGACTATCTCTACCTCTTCTGCTATTTCTAATGTTTTTCCTTAGAGTTTTCCTCAGATTGACCAAGTTGTTTGCTCTTAGTGAGCAGCCTCATCTGTAAGCTCAGCAGAGAATACCATTTGAAAGGGAAGAAAAATTTCCCAAGCACCTCAAAGTGTGAATCATTAGCCCTAGTCAAACCAAATTCTATATTCTCCCCTGCACATACCTCAGTAATTCTCCTTCCAAACCTCTACACGTCCCCCTCCCTGGAAAGCCTTCCCTTCCTGTCTAAATCTTCCCATATCTTAGCTCCTCCAAAGCCTAATTCAAAACCACTTACTGACAGTTTAATCAAAGTAATCTCCCTACTCTAGCTTACTGGGTACCCCCTATTCTGGAACCTCTTTAGCATTATTGATTCATATATGCATTTTTATTTTGCATATATTCATATGTTACTTTGACACTCTCCTCAACTCCTGTCATTTGTGTCATCTCCTTAGTTTGCAGGAATGTATTCCATGGCATTTATGATTGATGCAAGATAAATACTCACTGGGTGTATTTAAGTCACGCTGATATTTGGGGTGAAAAGAGATGCATACAGAATTTATCTGCAATGATATATACTTTCTTCCACTTCACCTCTATTCCAAAACTGTGGGCAAGCTCTAGTGTTAGAAGCAACAGTAACCACAATGACAACCCCTAAGATCTCCAGGACCCAGTGACTACACCAGCTAAGAAAACAGTGTCATTCTTCACATTGCAGATCCTGCTCATAAACCAGGAAGTTGGCATGACAGAATTGGATTTCCTGCTTCGATCTCCCCTGCAGACAGGTGTCAGCAGTCCGGTGGAGTTCCTCTCCCATCAGGCTTGGGGTGGCATCAAGGTAAGTAGAAAAAGCCCCTAGGAAAAAAAAAAAAAAACAGTTCTCATTTCTTGGGGTTTTTCCCTTACATTTGTCCCCATGGAGTCAGTGAGGCTCTCTAGTGGATCTGAAGCATGGAGCTGATTTAAGTGTAGGTGAATCCCTCTACCTCATCCCTACACCAGAGCTCACCTACCCTGGGCCTGCTGGGGAGACTGGATGGAGAAGAAGCAGGTATAAAGGATCTAATAAGATGCTGAGGGTTTCTCTGTCTCAGCTGAGCTGCCTTTCACCTGCCAGTACAGGGGCTGGAATAGGCTCCGCTGTGTGATCTCAGGAGCTACTACGGCAAAGCTGCCTCAGCACTTTTATACAACAGACAGATGCTGGGACTCTGTTCAGGTGTCCCCATGTGAATCCTAACTCAGACTCAAAGTCAGAGATGCATTCTGGCCTGGAATCTTGGTGGTTAATTAATAGCTGACTACAGAACTGAAGCTCCAAGATGAGAAGTGGGTAGAGGAAAGGGTAAGAACAAAGAGGTGGGGAGACACAGTGGTCTATGGTTGTGGAATATGGGTGAGTTGGTGGTGGGTATGCTATGGTGATATGAGCTGGTGGGGTAGCCCAATTATTATCTCAGTTAAAAATTAACAAATCTTAAATAATAAAATAAGTAAGTAGCATCTGAGAAATATACTATCTTTCATATTCATGTTCACAAGTATTATTGAATTTCATTCAACATGAGGAAACTGAAGTCACACATAAGTAGCAAACTTGGGGCACAAATTTCAGTCTGTCTGATGGGAAAGTCCATTTTCTTTCTGCATTAATAAGCGTAGTTCTGTTGGGATTCAATTAATGTTGAAAAGATCACAAACTATAACTCACTGTCAGAAGGGAGCAGGCCTGCATTCACAGGGCCTGACATGATGCTCACAGTAAATGGTGCCTGAGTAGACCCCAGCGCCAGATAGTGGAGGCACACTCTCTGGACAGCTGTCTTCATCTGGGTGAAAGAATTTGGTGCTTTGTGAGAAATAACATCTACATAAAATGAATCCTATGATTTTTCATGTGTGCTGCATTTTATATATGTTTCACAGCACAAAGAAGTATGAATCTAAAGTAATATGACTCTCATTCCCTAGGTTTTCTACTAATTTTTTATTAGTAAACACCTCCCTTGCCTCTTCCAGTTACCAACAGAGCTGGGTTTGGGACAGCCTCACTCCAATCTCTGCATCTGTCTCCTCATTCTTCACATGGCCAATTTCCCTTCATGTGCCTTTAAGTTTCTTCTCACAAATAGAAAATTAGTGCTCTTCCTACTGACCTCATCTTGCCTAGATTATAGCTGTGAAGACCCTATGCAAATCTAAGGCCACATTCATGAGTTTAGAAAGTTACTTCTTCATTATTTTGTAGGAACAAGATTCATCCCATCAAATTATGGGTATTTATTACCCAATTCTTATGTGCGTATATCCTGTGATTGAGATAGGTTATGCCTGATAAAACTTGTCCATAAAAGAAAAAACTTTAAGGAATTCTGAGTTTCCACCTGTGTCATATCCAGTGCACTTTCTCTAGATGACACTGCAAAAGTCATTTGGAATAAATGATTCAAAAGCACTCTTTCCTGGTCTCATTTTACAGAGCTCAATTGAAAATCTACTGTGCATTTCAGTTCCATTCCTCTTTTTACAAGATAGATGCCTTGCTTTGCTTTGCTTCACTTTGTGGTTTTGTTTTGTTGCCTACACTCATCTGATGAAAGTATTTTGCAAATGAGTGAGGCTTTATCTCTATGTGCTGTGAGGTGGGGCAGCAAAGACCCAACTCCATCAAACTCAAACCCAATGCAAGACAAGCAGGTGAAACAATGCAGTGCGTAGCACACATCACTGAGCCTTTGACAAATGCTCTTTTTGAGGGTTCAGTTGGATTTTTAGTCTAAAGAAACAAAATAAATATTATTGAATAGGATATGATAAAAATAAACTTTATAGCATTTTATCTAATGAGGAGGGTTGATTGCTTTGTTTCCCCAGAAGGACTAATAAGTTGGTAATGAGTGAAATCTTTGTGATAAAATACTGTTCTCATTATTATCCCCTGTAAGGATCTTTCAAGTCTCATCAAATGCTGAACTTTTAGGTAATGGGCATGTTCTATTCTTCATTAGAAAACCTTATCTGTGATGCATGCCTTTGTTAGCCTTTGTAAAGGTCCCTCACTACCATTCTGGATGCCAATTTAGCACAGTTGTATTTTGCTACACAGTCCAATGTAATTAGGTTAATTAGTCATTTCCATTTAGTTTATTAAGAAGGCTAAAAATCCCTTTCCCTCATTTGGAAGATTAAATGTTACCATTGTGTTCCATCCAGAGCTTCAAGGAAGTATGTTTCGGATCCAGTCATGGAAGTCGGGAGCACTGATCATGGTGTAATTTGCTCAGTTTTGTGCTGACACCAGAGGGGGTAACAGCAAAAGTGTTAGTGACAATGCAGGCTGGGAAGAGGGGGTGAAGTGGCTGCCTGAAAGAAGATGAAAGTTAGCTCCTCCTTGGCACACAGAGATATAATTACAGCAGCTGCAGCTTTTCTCAGCCTGTCAAGAGCCCCCCTGCTGGCTGCCCAGATGTCAAACTTTATTAATCGAGCACTTGCTGAATGCCAGGCAGCCTACAGGGCCTAAAGCAAACAATAAGAAGTTCTTGCCCACAGGGAACGCACCATCTTGTGGGAGTAACAGACAAGTAAACCAGCAATTGCAACTCAATCACTACAGGGGCCCTGAGATAGCACAGGGAAGCCTTTGTGGTCTTCAAAGCATGCCTGTCTACATCAGAGTATGAGCTGTGCAGTCGACTACTTGGACTCATTTCCAAAGAGAAAATCAAAACCCATAAAGGTTTCAGTACAGGCTCCAAATTGTGGGAGACTCCACTGGGGCCAGAACTCACAGCTCTCATTTCCTGGTCCTTCCTCTACCCCTCTACACAACACTCTTTAGCACTTCTCAGCAGGAATCAAGGTGCATCCCCTGCTCTATGTGGTCAGGGTAAAAGTGGGATATCATAGGCTATGATAAGGGGCATATAAAATCAGGTCACGCGCTCATGCGCAGAGGCAACTCAGCAAGTTCAGATTAAGTAAATGTCCTCTAGCTTTTCTCCCCTTGTCACTTGTAAGAGAACTCTTCTGGTGACATTCTTCCCCCTCCCCGCTACAGACTTTCACTCTTATTGATTCTTCCCCATAAAATGCCCTTCTCTCTCTCTACCTCCGTCTCTGTTCAATAGAATCCTACATACCTACTAAGGTCCCCCCCTCTTCTCCTATTCTCCTTAATTTGGGAGTGTTATGTTCCTTAAAGGCATGTGGCTATTTTTTTCACCTTTATATTCCCAAGTAGTAGATATTCAATACTGTCTCATTAATGCATTCATTAAAATAATCAGAATGTGCTGATTAAAATTCATGCCTGAAAGAAGATGAAAGTTAACTCCTCCTCGGCATAGAGAGAAATAAAATTCCTGCTTGGTGCTTGGGAGACAGTCTAGCCATCCATCACATTGGGGAGACCAGACACATAAGCAAATTGAGTAATAACGGAAAGATATGTTGTTTATGTAGATATTCTGAAGGAAATTTTATTTCAGTATTGAGACTAAAGATGCCAAACACAAACCAAGAGGGTGTGGGAAAGTTTATTTCTCACATAATGACACTTTCTGGGGGCACTCTCAGTGTCTACAAATAACTTGAAAGAGTTAGGAAAGGAGATTACCTTGTGTTTTTATGGGGTTAGGGAGGGGGGTGTGGAGTGAGGACCTATGCTTGGGCAGAAATGTTACTTGTACAATTTCCCTGCAGCACCAAAACCAGGAATGCCTAGGCTTAGATCCACCTGCCCAGACATGGAGCAGGAGAGGAAGGGGGAAGGAAACAAGCTATCTCTGGTCAAATAGCTTAAAAAAATTGACATTTTATCAGAGATATCAGATCTGTGAGTAGCTAAAATTGTCCACTAAAAAATTGTGAGAGGGCCCTCCCTGGTGGCGCAGCGGGTTAAAGCACAGCACTGAGAATCTGAAGCCACTTCTGCATGAGTTCGATTCCCGCCTGCCGCCTGCCCCGGAGGAGACCACATGGCGAGCCAGACCTCTCCTGACCCGCCCGCTGCTCCCCTCAGCAGTGTACTTCGTCGATCTGCCTCTTCTGCTCCCCACTCTGTCTCTGGTGAAGCCTCTCACCGCCCCTGAGCCTCTGGCCTGTACCCCAGTTCTGTATGAATAAATAAATAAATCTTTAAAAAAAAAAAATTGTGAGAGGGCTTTCGTAAGTTAAAAACAATGTACTAAAAAAGGCTGCTGATTTTGAACTAGATTTTAAATACTAAAACCTTAACAAATAATAATCATGGCCAGTGAGGAAAGGAAGTAGAGTTTTGTAGAGAAGAGAACAGTACCTTTCACACAGTGAAAGCTAGGTGAACAAAGACTTAGGAATTAGTCTGTCATACTTCCACCATTGGGGACAGACAGTGGAGGAGGTAAGTTGAGACCTGGTTTACTGGACAACTTGGAAAGAAAGGCAAGATGAAAAGATTGGATTACCAAGTTAAGCATGTAGACTTAATTCTTAAGGTTGCAGGCATCTCAGAAATTTTAGAGTTGTCGTTAACACAAAATGTCTCTAAAGTAGTTTAGAGACATTTTGAGAGAGGAATTGACAGGAGTTGAAAAAAGAGGGTGAAAGGGAGGAATTGGGGTCTTAAATAGTGGAGGCTCCGTGACCAGAAAAACCCTGGCATCCCTTCTTGCCCCTCTCCCAGTGAAATATCCCACAGGCAGTTGCTGCTCCCTCTCTGCTGCTGATGATAACCCACACTCTTTATCTGTTCAATTTTGTCTTTTATTGGGATAGCTTGCTCAAGTTGGGCTGATCAAATTTCTCCTCTTCCTTGTGGTTACTGGGGGAAAATCCAAGGCTCCAGAAAAGAATGTACAGAATAATGTCTATAACACCATTTTACCCAAAAGGCCCCAACATGGTGCAAATTATACAGTTTCTTAAGAAACTGTATTTCAAAGCATGACTTGCTACAATTTCTCAGGCACTTTCATCAATGGAAGAATTCTCTAATCTGGATCGGGACATTGAAGGATCAGCTAAGAGCTGGAAAAAGTTTGTAGAATCAGAATGTCCTGAAAAGGAGAAGTTCCCACAGGAGTGGAAGAACAAGACTGCCCTGCAGCGCCTATGCATGATGAGAGCCATGCGGCCCGACCGGATGACCTATGCCATAAGGTAGGGATGCGGGGAGCCCAGGACAGGCATGGGGCACTCTCAGCACATCCAGACAAGTAAGACAACTCCACGTGTTTATCATAACTGGAGTTTTTGTTCCAACATCTAAAATCCCACAAATCCTGTTGCTCTTTGTCTGCCAGTATTTTGTTCAGATCCTAAGTGGATAGTTTGGTAGATGTGTTCCTCTATTGAAGAGAATGCTGATCTCTTCTAATGTGATAGATGGCAGGACCAGGAACAAAGAGAAGGATCATTCATTGTCACTGTTACAGGAAAGGCATCTCCATCACAAAGAAGAATGTGGCTGTAGATCAGGTGGTAGAAGGGTGGCAGAAATTTTGTGTGATAAGGGAGATGGTAGGGTTGAAGATTTGAGGAGAGTAGGGGAGGTTGAAATAGGATCACAGAAAAAGAGAAGGCTTACCAGAGAAAGAATTCCAAGTCACTAGTTAAGTTCCTGCATGTGTGCTGACACTGACCTTCCTGCATGATTTCCTGCAGCAGCAGCATGGGACAGCCCATGTGTCAATTCAGAATCCAGTTGACTAGAGCGTGCGTCATTGCAGGTTGGTGTGTTGGGATAAAAGTACAGCAAAGGCAGTAAGAATGTTGGTAAGGAAATGACTAGAGTCATGCGCCATGTAATCTGTGGGGACAGAAAGCAAGTCAGTAGTTGCCTCATACTAGAGGATGGGAATAGGACTTATCTAAGTAGGCATAAGGAATCTTATTGCTAGGATGAAATAGTAAAACTAGATTATGGTAAAGGATTATACAAATTGGAAGATTTACTTCAAATGGGTGAATTTTACAGTATGTCAATTGTTACTCAAAAAAATTGTGTATGTGTGTTTAAGAAAGGGGTAGACCATGGAGTCTCCACTGGGTAGGAAAGAAGTGAAAATAATAAGAGTATGATAAACACTATGGACGTTAAGATACTAAAAATCCTGCCTTTGTAGTTGAACTGATACAGGATTAAAAAAGAGATTATATAACAATTGCTAAACAAATTGTAAGGATAGAAGTCAGAGAATGGGATGTCTCCATTTAAGTTTTCAGATACAGAAAAATTTCCCAAGTAATGACAAGGATGAGGATGTGATCTTGGTGGTGGCTGAAATGGGGAAGAACTGATGTGTTAAGAACCTGGAGCATTGTCCACAGGTTTGATGCTGATGTCACCCAGGCTTGTGGAGAGAAAGCCATGAGTCCCGCATCCAAGAGCTCAGTGAATGAGTGACCAAAGATGTCACTGATGTGCAGGGACAGTGGTGGTACAACTGGGGGAGTATTGTCCGAATGGCACCACACCAGAAGAGAAGTAATGGTTTGCAAATAGTAGGAAACAGTGAGCAGGACTATGACCCCCACCTCCCAGTTCTGAGATAGGTCACATACAAAACTACAAGCCCAACCAAGAAGCCTACCGGTCAAATAGTGTTCTTAAGAGAAAAAGACCCAGAATTGAGCCAGAGAACTAGTAAGTGGCTGAAGCTCCATGGTTTTGTTGAGCTAAAAAAAAATGGATACTTTGGACACTCTGGAAAGGGACACTGGAAAAAGGAGTAACATGAAAGAAACCACAAAGAAAACTAGAATTTGGGACTAAAAGACTAGAAATTCTTAAAATCTGTCCCTGGAAGGGAAGATCCCAAGGATGTGCTGCATGGAAGGCTTAGCTGCCTTGCAAAAGCACTGGTCCTGGTCAACTTCTGGGAGTTGGGGAGGATGGCAATGTGACAGGACACTCAGATTTTACAGAGGAGTCAGCATTGATCTGGAGGGATGGAGATTTGGAAGGAGCCTGTTCTGTGAGCAGGCTGGCAGCTAGCAGCACAGGCTAGAACAGTTGACAAGTAGTGAACTTGGAGCTGATTCTAGCTCTGTAATTACCAAACCTGTGAACTTGAACACATCTTTCCATTTCTGTGGATGGACCTCTGTTTCTCAATGTTATTATTTTGTGACTGATACATGACAGGATACATGTACTTTATGTTCTGGCAGAGATTTTGTTGAGGAGAAACTAGGAAGCAAATATGTGGTGGGAAGAGCACTAGATTTTGCAACCTCATTTGAAGAATCAGGACCAGCCACTCCCATGTTTTTTATACTGTCTCCAGGTGTGGACCCACTGAAAGATGTGGAAAATCAAGGTGAGAAGGCTTCATCTTTCAGCTAAGACTGCACAAGCCCTATCTAATTTCATTCTTTGTTTCTCTTCATCTGATTCACACAATACCTGATATTTCAGGCTAGCCATACAGAAATCAGAGTTACCACTGAACCAACACCAGAGATCGCTACCAAGGAAAAGACAATTCTTGGCTAGATGAGGCAGAGTCCACAGTGGCAGCTCCAAGAGGAGATCTCACCCTGACACCACTTTCACCCACTCATTGCCCTTACTGTGGCTGTATTTCTTTCTGAAATAAAAATGTAACCCTGCCAAAGGCTTCTATTGCCCTCAGATTTACATCCAAGCTTTTCAACTTGACTTACAGGGAACTTGGCCCTCCCTTGTATTTCTCCAACCAAATTTTCATGATCAGTTTCCTATTGCTGCTCTAACAAATGACCACCAACTTGTTGGCTTAACACAAATTCATTATTTAACAGTTATGGAGGTCAGAAGTCATAAATGGATATTATTCCCTCTTTTTTTTTTATAAAAACCTCTATGACTTTATTGGGCCCATTCAGATAACCTAGAATAACCTCCATATCTCAAGTTTCTTAATCATATCGGCAGAGTCCCTTTTGCCATGTAAAGTAACACACACACAGGTTCTGGACATCTCTGGGGAATCATGACAATGCCTATATTTCCCTACTCTCCTCTTTTGCATTCTACACTGGTCATTCCATTCTTCTACCCACCTTTTCCCCTTCACCTTTACTCATTCTTCAGGTAAGTTTCAATAGCATCACTTCCAGAAAGCCCCATTTTCCTTCCAGGAACTCTCATGGGCTATTAGAGTGTTCTTTTTTTGGCCTATCATATTTTAATTATCTGGTGACTGTTATGTTTTCTCATGAGTACAAGAACTCCTTGAGAATAAGGTGCCTTCTTTAGTACAGCATCCCTCGTTCCTTGCACAATGCTGTTCATGTGATGGCATTCAGTAAATAGGGTAAGTGAAGCAGTGAACAAATGAGTAACTAATCAAAACTATAAAGCTAACAACACTTCAACATCCCGTAAAGTTAAAGAAAAACCTTCCATATTTTTACAGAGTTAGGTCTTTATAGATTAAAGTCCAGAACATGTAGCACAAGTCCATGAGCAGTCTGTTCTTTATGAAAATTAAAGGAATATATAAACATGCCTGGTGGTTGGGGTTACTTGAAATAGAGCTACTTTGACCCAAAAGAATGAGTAAGCTCTATATAATGGAAAGAATTCTCTTATTCACTAACAATACATATTTAATTTTTAGTCTACTAAAAATTTCAATTAATAGTGGTATGTATATTTTAAATACAAATAATAAATTGAAATGAAAGGCTATAGTTCCCAACTTTGACCCTCCATATATCCACTCCCCCTTCCCAGACACCATGTATTCTTGATTTAGTCCTCCTGAAAGTTTGCTATTTTTCACTAATCATTTTATATCACTGAATTTAAATCATTTTAATATTTATTTTCTTACATGGAAAATAAAAATTATTTCCCATTATTATTCATCAATTCTCCTTTTTTTCTAAATCATCAAAAGCTTTACTGAAATGTAGTTCACATGCCCTAAATTCACCCATTTAAAGCATATCATTGAAAACTTGTTAAAATTTTTATAAGGCTGTGCAATCATCACCCTCCAAAAAAATGCTGTATCTATGACCCATCCCATACTACTAACTCACCCAAAGTTCACTTTCTGTCTCTAAATATTTGCCAACTGTGGACATTTCTTATAAATCGAACCCTACAACTCTGTGGTCATCTGTAACTGGCTTTTTTCACTCGGTATCTGTGTTACAGCATGTATCAGAACTCCAGTCCTCTTTATGACTGGGTGATACTCCAGTGCATAGAGAAACTGCATTTTGTTCATCCATCACCAGCTGATGGATAACTGGGCTCATTTCCTCTTTTGACTATTGAGAATCATGCTGATTAAAAGAATAACTAGAACAGAGAAAGAACTAAGTAAATATTTCTTGAATAAATTTAGTAAACAAATGAATAAATATCACAAGAACCATTATAATAAGACACACAGGGATTCCTAGCTAATTACCTCAATAAACTGCAACAAACACACACACACACGCACATACTGTTGTGATAGCTGTTATTCCTGACTTTGACTGCTTTATAAAGTTCTATGTTCCCTCTGTCCCTTGAAGGTTTTATTCCTCTCAGATTGAAAAAACTAGTTTCCTCATTTTTATTCCTTATTTTCTCTTTCTGGGAGCTTTTATATACTCTGTTTAGGAGCAATTTCCTACTATTCTGTGCCTACTGACCCCCAACGATTCCATCATGTCATTTGAAGCTTTCTGTTATTTCAGGCAAGCTAAACCCTTCCGTATCCATATTGGTTTTTTGTCTCTGAATACATTATCTAGCCCTGCCCTTGACTTAATCTTAACACTTATTTCCTTGCCAATGGCAAAATAGCTGTCCATCAACTAGAGATTACTGAGGTACCTGTGCCTCTTTCTCTTTCTCTTCTCCTTCCTTGCCTTCTTGATAGTTTGATTTATTTTCTAATTCATGCATTTAAAATATATTCATGACGTTTGTGTTATCTCATCTTGAATATAGCCAGTTTGCCTTGTAGGCTCCTATTCTCAAGTTGGTAAACCCTATTTCCAATAGCCTGGCTTACTAAGTAAACTGCCTGCCTGTGCTTGGGCAGGAGCTGCTTAGACAGGTCACTATTTTTCTCCATTTAACTCTTAAGCTTGGCATCCTTTCCCATCAATGAAATTGTGATTTGTGCTCTTAAAACCTGCATTTCTCTCCCTTTGTTTCATCATGGTGGTAATTATTATTGGTAGTGTTTTAAAATCTTAAATGTACAGATAAAATTCTGTATAGGACTTCTCTCAGCCTCAGAAGCTCACCCATTAGCCCTTAGTTAAGAGCTATGCTTTTGGGCACTGTTGTGCCTGTTAACATCCTCCAAGATTTTTCTCCCATCACAATTTTGTAGGAAGAAGAAAAAGCAGAAATTCCACCCACATTTTTTGAAGTGTTTTAACATGAAATCTACTGTCATCCACCCCATGCCTTCCCTTCTCTCCTTCTCGGATTAATCTTTTAATTGTACCTTAGTTTTGCCTTTTCTCATCACCTTCTACCTACGTGAGCCATCCTTCCTTTTTGTATGTTTATTTTTTGCTTTTGCTTCACCCACTTTTCCCTTGTTTCCAATCACCTGTAATAGCTCCCTTCTAGGGTTACCTTGAGGATAAAAATGAAATCTCAGATGTGGAAAGATTTTGATGCATTAAAAGTATAGTAGCATTGTTCAGCAATGTAGTCATGATAATTCACCTATTCTCTGAGTCTGTTCAGTTTCTCCTCCTTTACATCCTTTTGCCACATCCTGTCAAACATAGCTGTGTCTTAAGTATCCCAAAAGAGACTCTTCTCTTTCCACACTTATCCAGGCATCTTTTTTAGTTTTTCTTTCACTTGACTCTAACATGATGTTATTTGGTCTCATTAAAATAAAAAGAAATTATCTGAATAAAGTTGATGACCTAGTTGGGTTTATTAAATGATTCATGAATCAGACAGGATCCCATCCAGCAAGTAAAAGGGAGTTCCAAAGAACTGTGCAGTATGTCAAACCTCTCAGGCAGGAGGACAAGATAAATAAGAAAGTAGATTATTTCAGGCAAGGCCACCTTCTCTGGGAATACAAAAGTGATTATCTTGCTAATGTTGACCAGAAAATTCCAGACTAGTTAAAATTACATTTTTGGGAGGGGTTGAAACTATAATTAAATTAGGTATTTGATGATGTGCAGTTTACCACAAGTGATTCCACTTTTTTACCTGTTGTCTTCATCTTCTATTGCCCAGTTATCTGACTTAAACAAAATGAATTCTATATTTCCATTTTGTGGTCAGAAAGAAACTGTATCTCCTATGGTGGACTTCCATTGCCTCCTCTTTCTCTTTCCAATGTTCTGGTCAGAACTTAAATTCACTTAGATTTTTATAGGCCTGCTGTGAAGTATGTTCAAAAAAGCAATTTTCAATTTAGTGTCTTTGCAGTCAGGTTATCAACACTTTACTGGGAGTCTCCTTTTATTGTTGTTGACCTCATTCTCTTTCTTTAAGAGCCAATTCAAAGTTGGTTAAGTTATAGTAAGTACAGTCTTCAAAGACTGGCTTCAAGACTGGCAGAAGATTGTTATTTGTATTGAGAAAGATTTATTTGTTCATATGCCAGAGAACAAGAGAGTTTAAAAAAATGAAGATTAAGATGAAAAAGGAGCTGAGATTTAAAGAACCAATGAGTGATAGGTCAGGGAGGGAACACTTCTTCCATTGACATGGGAGGTGCACAGATAGTGACGTAATAGGGATATGGAAAAATGCAGATAAAATGGTAGTAACCGAAGGCATGTCTACTGGATGGCACATGTTTTCTCAGGGAAGTAGAGTAATGCAAACTGCTGAGTACAAGAAAAATGGGTCCCATTAGGAAATTTTAAGAATAAGGGGAAAGAGCAACACAGACAATTTCTGGACACATGGAAAGATTGTCAAACAAGATATAGATTGAGAATCATGAATTTATAGTGGTCCCAATTCACCAAATGCATTGTCTTTCTCTTTGATTAAGTTTTATAAAAGTTGGGCAATGAAAATGTAGTATTCTGCTCTCCCCTCTATCTCTAGTAAATCTTTCACACCCACTGTACCTTTGTACTACAGTGCTTCCATTCACAAATAAATAAATAAGCCTTTTAAAATTTTTAAGTTAGAAAAAAAAAGTTTAACAAATAAAAATAAAAAAGAAGCAAGCAGTGCAGTTGGAGATTTTACAAGATCATGGTTCACATGATTAGAGGAAAAAATTATTTAAAGAAAAAAAAGGGGTTGTCAATGAACTGAACATTTTCCTGAAGTAGAATAATAATAGGTGAAGAGGGAGAAAGAGAGTGGACAACCTGGAAAGTAGAAACTAGTAGCCACAAGTAGATATAAAATAATAATGCTTCATACATTAGGCAGTCCTCAGTGATAATAAAACCCTGGGAGTAGCCAGTGGAACAAAGTGGTGACAGATATAGAATGGAGGTAAGTTCCTTGAAGATGAGGAAACATGACACTGGATGCTCCCTGAGTCATCCATGGTCACATTAAAATTTACCAGAGTAGGGCCCCCCCTGGTGGTACAGTGGGTTAAAGCACAGCACTGAAAGGCTAAGGCCACTTCAGCATGAGTTCGATCGCCCCAGAGGTGATCCCATGGCACAGCAGACCTCTCCTGACCTGTCCGCTGCTCCCCTCAGCAATGTACTTCATTGATCTGCCTGTTCAGCTCCTAACTCTGTCTCTGGTGAATTCTCTCACCACCCCTGCACCTCTGGCCTGTACCCCAGTTCTGTATGCATAAATAAATAAATCATTTTTTTTAAAAATGATGAAAAAGAAAGATGAAAGATTTTGAACCAACTTTCTTTGTTCCTGGTTCCCTAGTAAAGTTAATCTCACTAAGAATAGAAGGCAGATAATATAAAAGTTAGTATATAATATAACCAGATGCCATGTTCTGCAAAGGAGAATGGGTTTTTATACAAAAAGAAATAGCATGCCAGTTGTAAGAGAAATCTAAAAAAGTGTTTGTCTTCTCAGTTTCTTGGGTATGTAGAACATGAGAGAAGTCCACAAAAATGTCCTTGTCCTCAAAGAGTAAATACAGAATACTCCATAAAGATGCTTCAAGAACATTTACAATGGATCATGGTTCCAGGTGACACCACAATGTGGAGAGATGGAAGGAAATCAGAAAGGCAAGGATGAGTTAAAGGCAGAGGGGATAGGGGCATGGGAGAAATAGCATAAAACAAGAAGGTGAAGACTCAAGAGAACACACTGATGAGAGGCGCTTGCTGATGACCCAGGAAGGCATCTTGAAAAATCCCAAAACTGTGGATGAAAGAACTCTACAAGCTTGCCTCAGCATATCACAAGGTTGGCAAGTGGCCCGTCATCTTTGACTGAGCATGAATCCCATCAACTTCCCCTCTTCTCAGCATCTCTGAGATTCATTTTCTTTCTCTTCAACCTCCTCTCATGCATAATGTCTACATTAATGCAAACTGATCCTACCTGGACTGTGCTCTGCTAGATATTGCCTAATGGCCCCTCCAGTGTGTAGTTTTCACTTTAATTTTTATTAAGCCCCTCTTTTCATTTCCTTCTCAGGCCAATAAAAAAGTAATAGACTCTTTTGTGAGTGAAAACATCATCAAGGCTATCGAATAACCCTGGCACCTTTTATTCTGTTGTTTTCTCTGGAATGGGTTCTTTATATTGCTGATTTTAAGGCTGAGATCAAATCTATTGCCAGTTAAGATTTATAGAATTTAATAAAGTTATTTCTTGGGTTCATCTCCATTAAATCTATAACTATTCCTATCTACAAAAGTCATGATCTTGTTTTATCTTGTTCTGTTGAAGGAAAAGAAATAGCTAATATTGACAGTTCTTTTTAATTTCTTGCACAAGTATCAAATTTTCAATTTTAGTCCCTTGAAACTAAGTTTTAAGTACAGATTATTATTTTTTCTTTTTCAATATCTCCTCTTCTCTCTTGTGTACTTCATTTTTCAAGAAAAATTACTTCATGGTAGCACACATTTTTATGATCCTTTTGTCTCAAGGGTATTAGATACTGTCTGTAAATTTTATCATATTGAGCTAATACCCGATATCAAAGCAGAATTGCTCCTCTCTATTAATGTCATTTCTTTGTGTGGAATTTTTCATGGACTTGAAGACCAACTCATGAACATTGGTGTTGCTTCAGAGACATGGTTGTGTTAGTTGGATATTCCCTTATTCCATTCCCAACACCAACAACATCCTACAGATATCATCGAGGTACATCCTACTAAACATTCACACCTATACAACCAAATCCCTTCCTGTCTTTCTTCTTGCCTCTCTTCAATTTGATGCATGCAAAGCAACAAAATAAAATTGTCTACATATTGAGAATAGCAAGGGAAAAGGCTGATATGTCATTAAATATGGAAAGCCAGAACTACTTCTGGTCACATCTTCCAGTAAAGGTACAAGGAAAATACATTTTCAGAGAACAAAGTAAACTGGAAGAAGCCATCCACACATACTGGTTTCTCTTAGAATTTTCACATCCACATTCTAGAAAAAATGGACTGATGCCTAGCCTCAAAAGGAATCTGGACAGAAAAGCACCTGTACTCCTACCCATTCTAGGAATTAAGTGAAGAGGACGGGGTGAAACAATTTTGGTGTGAAGAAATACATCCTTATATTTGAAAACAAAAAACTAGGATATTGACCCCTCAGTACATGACGTTTGGTGTATGGGTTCAGGCATGTCTGTGTTTGAGAGCAATATAGAGGTGTGAACTTAATGAACATTAAACAACATAGCTCATTAGACACAAAAGATAACAATGACAACATACTTCTTTTAGGTAAAAAGCTGGGATATACCTTCAACAATCGGAACTTTCACAATGTGTCTTTGGGGCAAGGACAGGAGGTGGTGGCTGAGGCTGCGCTGGACCTAGCTGCCAGGAAAGGTCACTGGGTTATTTTGCAGGTACGACCCTCTGCCCTCAGCTCTTGATCCCATACCTGTTTGGACCTCACATCTGGGCACCTGTCTAGTCTTCCCTTTGCTGACTTTCTTCTACACCCTTACCCCCTTCACTTCCTAATATTCTCTTTCCAACTCTCTCTATAGTACTCTTCACCTTATCCCCAGTGACCCTTGTTGTTCCCCCACTCTCCTGGGTTCCTGACATTTTCAGCAGCTTAAATAACCCCACTTACAAAAAAAAAAAAAAGTTGATTCCTACTTTGGTATAAACTCAGGAAGTTGGTATTCAGTTGAAGGTAGAGGCAGATGGATTTTTTTAGCTGCTGGTCCCTTTCCATACATTTCACCAAACTTTTCTGATGGACTTTTCTATTGTGTTATCTGTTATACATTCTTCATTACAGGTTAGAACTTCGACTCTTTCTTGAGAGTTCATGTCAGTACTTGAAAATCTGAAACAACTACCACTGGTAATCTCATTGATAAATTATAAGCAATCAAATCTTTGGTTATGGCCTCTTATTCTTTATGTGCAACTGTATCGAAGCCAGGCTGTACCAGAATAAGTGACTTACTCTCTTTCCTACTATAACACCATGTAATCACCCCAATTAGCGGGACCTGAGCCATGTTGAAATAATTTGTTCTATGGCTAAGCCCTTCGCTGCATTTTCTTAGGGAAAGAGACAGTCTTTATTTACCTTTTAGCATCCGTAGCACTACCTTGAACACAGAAAATACTCAAGAAAAGTAATCAATGAAGAAATCAATGAGAGAAAGAATAAACAGGAAAAACAGGAAAAACAGGCATTGTTTTCCGTGTTTCCCATCCCATTCTGGCTTTGATTAGCAAGAACTTCCTTTCTCCTGACTATTCATGTACACATCTTGCTGCTGTATCTTCATCTTTAACTGCCTCATCATTCATTCAAAACTTAGCAGCTAAGGGATCTGCCAGTCCCTGAGTTGTCTTTTCCAGCTCCTTTGGGCATCTCAGTAGAAAAAATGACAGTGGCTGGTACTCTACTTTCTTCCACATGCAGCTACATGGTGTTGGGAGGGTGTGGCCTCCCCACTGTCTGAGGCACATTACGCAAAGAGGCTTCCTGTGGGCACTAGCATCATGAAGAACTCTATCCCTTAGACCACAGAGCGTGTTTCCTCCCCCAGCATCTACTGGCTTCCAGGACCCCCATCCTCTGTGTTGATGTGGTTTCTGAGATTAAATTCAGAAGCTGGAATTCCCAGAGATGTATCACTTACCCACTTGTAGGTCCCTGGCATTGCACAGCTCACAGGCAAGGCAGCAGGCTAAAATCTCCTCTTCAATAGGGTGGTTATAAATGAAGTCTTTAATTTAACAAAGTTTCACTTCAACAACTCTAACTGCTGCTCTTACATAGCATTTTACAGTACTCAAAGTTCTTTTAAATGCATCACCTTTGGTTATTTGCAGCAATTCTGTGAATTAAGCAAGGCAAATATTGTTATTATTTCTTTTATAAAAAAAGAGAAAGCAGCATTCAAAGGCCAGGCTGCTGTAGCCCAAGTAATGTGCTGAGCAACAATCTGTGTGTTTAAAGCTCTGGGAGTAGGATCCCTCAAATATTTACTGAGGCATTTTATCTAGCCATCATAATGAAACATATTGCAATGAAGCAAGTGTCTATCCTTACCAAAGTGAAAGGTGCATTTGCAAAGTAGTGCTAAGAAATAAAGGGAGGTTTAGCTAGACAGACAGATAGGAATCCATCAGGGAGGGAAAAAAAGACTCAAAAACCAGACAGGAGAGCTTGTGCTTCCAGTAGGGAGTGCCGCTGCTGTCTGCAGGCAGCAATGACTCAGTGTGTTTTAGGAAGATAAGTTTGGCAACAATTAGCTGAATGGTTTGGAGACTGGGAGAGAGGAGTCAAAAGAGCTAGCTAGAAGGAGTTTAAATTGGTGCTTTTCAATTTTGAACATGCATGCAAACCACTGGAGGATCTTATTAAAACACACTGATTCAATATGTTTTAGCAGAGCCTATGAGTCTGCACTTCTAACCAGCTACCAAGTAATGTTAACTTTGCTGGTCCAGGAGTCCTCACTCCTGAAGATCACAGTTTCAAATAATTCAGATGTCAGACAGTGGGATCTGAACTTGGAATGTGTCCATGCATTAGACTCCAAGTGTGACCCCTAGGCTGGTGGCAACCTCATTTCCTGAGAATTTGTTAGAAATGCACATTTTCAAGCCCTCCCCTAGATCCACTAGTTCAGAAACTGAGATGAAGTCCATTAATCTGCTCTAACAAGCATGGAATATCAAGGATAGGGCTCAATTGTAGGATACTAGTCCCCATTACTAGGAACCCCAAAATTCATGTTGAAATGTATTTGAACCTAAGGACTGGGCTCTTCTCTAGCTGCTTTTCTGAGGATTGTCTGTTGCTAACAGAATTAAGTGGAATCCTATGTCTGGGGCCCTTCTTTCCCACCAGAACATCCACTTAGTAGCCAAGTGGCTCAGCACCCTGGAGAAGAAGCTGGAGGAGCACAGTGAGAACAGCCACCCAGAATTCAGAGTCTTCATCAGTGCAGAGCCTGCACCCTCCCCTGAGGGTCACATCATTCCCCAGGGCATCCTGGAGAACTCCATTAAAATCACCAATGAGCCTCCCACGGGCATGCATGCCAACCTACACAAGGCACTGGACAACTTCTCTCAGGTATGGTCCTGGGAACGGGGGATGAGCATCCCACCTCACAGAGAACTAGTGGGTGGAAGAAGAGGGGGTGGAGCAGAGTGCTTGCTGGACTGTGGAACAATGCTCCATGGGGGTGAGACTTCTCTTTATGACTGACCTTCACTGAGTGCCCACTAAACATAACTCCATTCTCAGATGCTCCTAGAGGAGTCAATAGTAGGGTCTTTCTTTGGCAAGAAGTATGGGGAGAACTTTCTGCCAGTGTACATGTGAACTAAATATTTCAACATGAAGAAAGGCATGTTGCTCGCAGTAAGTGAGCTATACTACTGGCCACGTGCTTGTTGAGTAAACATACTGAGTAAACAATGATGCCAACATGATAACAGTTGACCTCTGCCTGTATCTTGAGTAAAACAGGTTGAAATAATGCAAATATCAGGTAGTGGGAGCTGAACTTGTAAAGTAACCATGTGTTAGACATCAGCATCATCCAGGAATGAGCTGTTAGAAATGCACATTCTCAAGTCCCACCTAGACCTGCTGAATCAGGAACCCTGGGATATAGCCAGGAATCTGTGTTCTGGCCAGCACTCTAAGTGATTCTATCAAGCTCCAGAGAGACTAAGAATATCAAGGTGCAAGGTGCAAATACAGGCTATCACTTTATTAGAACTTCCATAACTGGGAACTCCAAGACTCATATTGTGGAGTGTTTATTCAGAACTGAGACCAAGTCCACAGGTGGCCAACTCTATATCTAAAGTAGCATTTACACAAAGTCTGCAGCTCTGGACTCTTTTATATTCTCAGAAAAACCTCCTTTCTTGTTCTTCTTCCTTGGAGAGTTCCATCTTGCTGGGAAAGAGAAAGTATACACAAGATACCAGGGTGTTAGAGGCCATGAGGCCAACCTTAATGTCCATTCCACAATATGGGCCTTGGGAAATATGTCCAGGGGGAAGAGGTACAAGGATGTATTGACAAGATTTTCCTTTCTGATGCCATCAGCACCAGTGGTTCTCTAGTTTCAAAGAACCCATGCTAAAACTCAAGTCCCAGAAGGTATCTAGGTAACTTGAAATAGGTCATCTAATACATCATCCAACAGACAAACTATAACTGTAGCTAACCCAACATGAACCTTCAGAACCAGCAACTCTTTACAACATGGTCTAACTTAAGATAACAACCAGTGAACAGAACATTTTACTGGTTGTTCAAGACTCCTCAGAACTCAGGAAGTGAGCAGTCCACCTTGGATATGGAAACTGCCACAAAGATTTGAGAAGCAGGCCTGGTTCATGTTCTTCCTTTTTCACTCACCTTCCCAACCCAACTCCAAACCCACACATAAGCTAGACCAAAGAATGGGGAACATTACTAGAAGATTTGGGATCTCTTACCTTGTTCTTCCTGTTAAGAAATACCTGCTCATTGAAATGTGAGGCAGAAGGTCTAGTGCATCCTGGCCTGGGGGTATTATCTTTCCTAAATTCCAAGGTACTTTGCACCAGAGGTCAAAACTCCTGAATGTTCTAGATTTTATATTCCACATAGGGAAAAGATACATTCTTTGAAATCTAGAATCTTCTTTACAGGAGGCTATAGCTGATTTCAAGCAAAAGCATTTCTACTCTTTAAAAGTCATCATGTTTAGATGGACAATATATGACATATCCATATACTGGCAGAAAGCCAAAGTCCCGAGACATGTTACAACATAGATAAATCTGGAAAACATTATGCTATGTGAAAGCAGCCAGACTTGGAAGATCTCATAGTGTATGGCTTCTTTTATGTAAAATATCCAGAATAGGTGCTCAGTAGAGACAGAAAGGAGATTAGTAATTGCCTAAGTCTGATACAGTAGGGGAATGAAGAATGGTAACGTATGAATATCTGATTTTCTTTAGATGCAATGAACACATTCTAAAGCTAAATTGTGGTGATGGTCACCCAACTCTGGATATATTAAAGCCATTGAAGTATATACTTTAAATAGTCAAATATATGATATGTAAGTTATATCTCAATAAGGCTGTTAAGAAAGAGTTTTCATCTGCTACTCACCAGCAAACACAAAGACATTAGGACTACACAATATGAGCACACATAAGCCACCCCACTGGGTGCTTAATAATGGTTAAAATGTACAGTTTATGATAGGATTTTTTTTAACAATTAAAAGTTGAATAAAGAAAATATACTGGACTGCTCTGTTGAAGAATGAGCGGCAGCCGTTCCCAGCTCTTGAGGGTCTGGGATAGAACCCAAGAGAAAGGCAGCAGAAGCTGTGCCTCCCAACAGTTAATATTATAATACTGTTGCTCTGTGGGAGTGATATCATCTACAGCCATACCTGGCTGCTGCTTCTCAGCCCTCCATGGTCCCCTATCAAACTTACTTGTCCTGCAAACCTAATGTCCAGTGTTAGTTATCAGGCAACTGAGAAATATATCTCAAGATACTGGGGCTTTTTCTGGTTATTCTGTCCCTTCCTGTTGTCTGTGGCCCATGGCTGGCCATCTTCAATAACTCACTCTGTGACAGATTTATGAGTACTCATTGTTCACAGTTGTAATTGTTTCATTCTGCATTTATAAGTGCCCTGGAACAGAGACCTGGCTAGTGTGCCCTCTTACTCAATCTCCTCTTTCAGAATCCCATTTGCAACCATGTCAAGGACAAATTGAAGAAATGTGTTCCTTTTATCCCTGCATCCCTGCAAGCTGTTATATTTGGGCTGGTTATTTTATTCTGACTTTTGTCTGCAGGCCACTGCCCACTGGTTTCATCCCCTTAGTGTGTGATTTCTTGCTTTTACACTTAAAGACACTTTTTAGCACCAAACAAAAGCACCAGAGCAACACACACACACAGAGAGACTCAGATACTTAGTCTGTCCTCTCTCCTCTGTTCCTGCTCCCCAGGTAAACAAAATCCAATGACCAATGCTTAGAAGAATTGTCAGACCTGAACACAGTCCATTTTGTATGAGCTTTAAAGTGCCTTTCTAGGCCTCTCCCTGAGCTATCTTGCTCTTTCCTGAACAAAGAGGGTCTCATTCAGAGAAAAATATTTTTAATGCCAAAGAATCCAGGGACTCTACTATCCCTTCAAAATGCATGCTTTCTCCTATCCACCATCATCACCACCCCACCTCCACCAAACACAATACACAATTGCAGGGCCTACTTCTAGAACATCTCCCACTTCTCTTTTCTCCACACATTGTTTTTTTTTTTTTCATTCCTTCCTTTAGCCCAGCAGCTGGGATGCCTCAGTGATCTTGTTTCCACAAGTGCCATCGCCCACTCAGGTTGAGTGGAGCAGTGAGGAAGACATGGCTTTCCTCTTTCTAGAGCCACTTCCATCTTCTCCCTCCTTCCAGCACTCCCCCAACAGATGAGCTGAGGATTTCTCAGTCACATAGACAGTAATTATACCTACAAAGTTTCAATGAAGGGCAAGAAAAGCATTGGCAGAAGGAATTAGAGATGATGCTGTGGGAGGTTTCACCCACACCCCAGCACAAAGTGACATTGAGGTGACAAACCTCACAACACTCCCATTGCCGGCCACCATTTTTCATTAACTGTGCTTGGATCTTAATTAGCACATCCACATGCATAATCTATAATCTTAAACCAAGCCCTGTTATAATCTGAATCTAAATCTTAACCCAGGTTCTAAACTCAACAAGGGCCCCCCCAAAACCAAATCACAGTACAACCTGCAGCCTCACTGTAGCTCAAAGCTTGACCAAAACACAAAGAAACTATTCCCAACACAATCCCGCCATCATAACCACATCCCTACTCTGTGTAGCAGCAGCTCTGTGCTAACATTAAAAGCCATGCTTTCCTTTCAGGATACCCTGGAGATGTGTTCCCGGGAGACAGAATTTAAGAGCATCCTCTTTGCTCTTTGTTACTTTCATGCAGTGGTGGCTGAAAGGCGCAAATTTGGGCCCCAGGGCTGGAATCGTTCATACCCCTTCAACACAGGGGACCTCACCATCTCTGTGAATGTGCTCTACAACTTCCTGGAGGCAAACACAAAGGTAAAGGGCCCTGCCAGCATAGGGGCTTTGGAGGGAGAGCACATCCCAAGGAATGTCCAAGTGGAGTTGGGAAGTTTAAAGTACAAGTTAACCAACTAGCACACTCCAGGTTCTCCAGGTGAGGTTAGAACCAAGAAAGCTCAGGAAACAAAGTAGTAACTCATACATGCTATGAGTTGGTCCCTTAAGCTCTCATGCCAAGGCCCCCAAGACCATCCCTGGGCATTCCCAGGTTGCAGACCACTATAGATTGGCAGGAAGAGGCCCCATACTCACCTGATTCGAGTTCCCAACTGAACTAGCCAAACTCCCAGAACTTCTCTGGGAGAACACAGCTCCTTTCATAGGTGTGGTCTTGCTGACGTGGGAGAAGAAGACCAAGTCGTCTTGTTCCCTGCTTTTTGCATTTCAAAGAAAATTTGCCCTCACAATGCATCCTCTTCCATTTGAAGGAATGTCCACACCATCTGGGTTCTTCTGGTTCATTGGCCAAACACACAGCATCCACAAGGTCACTTCTTTCTGTGGAGGGAAGGGAGAAGATCAGACCTAGATACCCTGAAAACTTTCCTTGCCTTATCTCCTGGACCCTGGAAAGCCCACCCCCACACATCATCCCTCTGTCTGCTGCACCACCTCAAGGCTTTCCCCATCAGCTCCCTCCCTAACTTCAACACCAGGGAACTTACTGCTATATTTCATTTGCTCTGAACTTTGAAAGGTAGCAATTCATTAATATGCTAATTATGGCAGGAAATTAGAAAAGAACCCTGGCCCTCACTTTCCTCCCACATTCGTCTATTTAAATAAAGGAGCTGTAGGTAAAACCTGACTTCATTGCCACAGTTAATGGCCATAAATAAGGGAAGACACAGAGGTGAGAGTGGTCACACTTGCCTCTCCTCACCTCATGATATCATTCTTCAAGCATTTAGTGAGCTCCCACCTATGCCCAAGGCTGCTTTGCCTTGGGGCTTGCAAGTGAGTAAAAACATTGCTCCCTGTCTGAGGAAGCATACCATCATGTGCCTTCAGGCTCTGCACACATGTTGGGCAGCCACCACCTACTTGATGGTATTGCTTTCTTGCCCATCTCTCAGGTCCCCTATGATGACTTGCGTTACCTGTTTGGAGAGATCATGTATGGAGGCCATATCACAGATGACTGGGACAGGAGACTCTGCAGAACCTACCTGGAGGAATTCATTAAACCCGAAATGCTAGAAGGAGAGCTGTCTCTGGCCCCAGGCTTCCCACTTCCAGGGAATATGGATTACAGTGGTTACCATCAGGTAAGGCTGCTTTTTCCTAAGGATGCCTGATTCTGCTCATGAAGGTTCTAAGCTGCCCTGCTCAGCTCAGGGCGCTCCTGCAGAGGCAAGGAAGAATGAGCTGATGCAGGCTGCTTCAGGTACAGCCCCAAGTGCACCCTGTTCAGTTTGAGAGATAGGATTTCTAGCTTCGAATCAATGATAAAATTGAGCCTTCGGAGATTTCATTCTTGATGTTTAGTTCAGTAATTCTGTTTGTTGCTCTTTTCTACAAAGAATATTTGGGGCATTTATTTGATTGCTTTCATTCAGGTTATTGACAAAGCCATTAGGAGCAAAATTTCAGGTAAGAACTTAGACAACTTTTGGTAAAGTTATATTAGGGATTCTAAATATCTTCAGAAGGACATGATCTTGTGGGTAGAGCCCTCACCCTTGCTATTCTCTGCTGGTTGCTATGAACCCTGGCTTAAATTCCCACCCCCCACATGCTGAAAAGCCATTCTCATGGAGGTTTTTTCTTACTGTTACCTTGGTTTTTTTATTTTATTCTTGCTATAGCTATTTTTTTTTTAAGATTTATTTATTCATACAGAACTGCGGTACAGGCCAGAGATGCGGAGGGTGAGATGATTCACCAGAGATAGAGTGGGGAGCAGAACAGGCAGATCGACGAAGTACACTGCTGAGGGGAGCAGCAGACAGGTCAGGAGAGGTCTGCCATGCCATGTGGTCACCTCAGGGGCAGGCGGGAATCAAACTCATGCGAAGGGGTTTAAGCTTTTTGTGCTGTGCTTTAACCCGCACCACCAGGGAGGGCCTGCTATAGCTATTTTTAAGGTGTTCATCTTTGCCTATTTGAATTTCATGGAACTCTATATGTAATGAGTTTTGGGGGTGTTTTTGTTTTTTGTTTTTTTTTTTGAAGATTTATTTATTTGTGCGTATAGAACTGGGGTACAGACCAGAGGCTCAGTGGCGGCGAGAGACAGAGTGGGAAGCAGAACAGGCAGATCTACGAAGTACACTGCTAAAGGGAGCAGCGGACGGGTCAGGAGAGGTCTGCCATACCATGTGGTCACCTCCGGGGCAGGCGGCCGGCGGGAATCAAACTCATGCAGAAGTGGCTTTAGTTTCTCAATGCTGTGCTTTTACCCGCTGCGCCACCAGGGAGGGCCTGTAATGAGAGTGTTTAACTTTTTTTATGGCTTTACTTTTGAACATGCCTAAAAAAGAACTCTTAAATACCGAACTTAAGAGAAATACCAGTCCCTTAAGTTACAAGTTTAACTTTTTTAATTTATAAAGTTTAAGACACTAAGTCATAAAAGTCACTAAGTTCAGAAAAGGTGGACTTATGAGGAGAAATTACGAACAATTTCTTTAAAGAAAATGAGAGGAATTTTTTTTAAATAAGAAATTTGAGAACTTGACCAACAGTAACTTTAGTTAAGAAAATTGTGTAAGAGCGTCCCCTAGTGTCCAAGGAGCAATTCGATCCAAGACTGGTGGGTGGTGGGCAGCAATAGCATAGTTTGCACAGCTTCCAAGAGAATGAGGTAGATACCCCTTTGCCTTGGACCTCTCTTTAATCTTTCAGTTGATATATGTTCGTAGGGCACCTGCCAAGAGTCCAGAAGTGTGTTGGATGTTCAGGGAAATACAAAAATAAACACACACAAATTTGTCTTTAAGGAATGAGAATCTTTTACTTAGTTTACTTGTTGCAAGCATTGAGAAATCATCAAAATCAAATTAGGAGTTACACTGGAGGAATATTTTCCCACTTTAATCTATAGAATTGGGGGAGGAGTATTTAAAGAACATTCAGAGGAAAAGAGACCTGTTAAAGTTGGGGAGGACTTCTAGGGGTGGTGGACTTTGAAGAGCCAATACATTTCAGCAGGGGCATGAACCCACCAGTTCACTGTAAAACTCACTTCAACCTACAACAGGATACACGCCTTGTTTTTGCATGCATTTTTCCTCGCTTTTTTATTATTAATCTGTCAGTCATTTAGGTATATATGACTGGGGGTACACTTTTACTGTTCCTCATGTTCACATTCTCTACCCATCCTCCACCAAATCTCCCATGCCAATGTCCTATCCCCCTCCTTCTCTTGTCCCCTCCTCCATGACCACAGATTTGCATTTAGATTTGTCATCTCTGACTGAGACAGAGCATAGAAAAAAAGGAATTTAAAGGGAAATACTCTGGTCCCAGAAGAACTTGAGTGAAAAATGACAGGTGGGGATTATCTCTGAAGGATGCCTCATGTGTAGAGGGACAGACACACGTCAGGGAGCAGCAGGAGTGGGTACGATTGGAGCTAAAGGCACCTAAGCTTCCTGAGAGAGAATGATCTCATAAATGTGAAAGTTCTGGAAAACTGGTGAGATATACTAAAATGGATGATGTCAGGGAAAGGCAAATGGGAAGAATGTGCACTAAAGGTGTGGAGCATACTGACATCAACAGAATTGGTAAGCAGCATTCACTTGGCAGGCCAAGGCGCACCAATACCTGAGGCCTGTGCCAGCCTGTGACCACCCTTCAGACAACAAACCACAGTGGGAGATGAGATACATTTTGCTTGGTTTTTTTTTGTTTGTTTGTTTGTTTGTTTTTTGTTTTTTTTTTTTTTTAATTATATAGCAGTTCATTTTGCTTGGTTTTTAAGTGAGCTTACCCTTGACTTCCAGTACATTGATGCCGAGCTGCCCCCAGAGTCACCTTATCTCTACGGCCTCCACCCAAATGCAGAGATTGGCTTCCTGACCCAGACCTCAGAAAAGCTCTTTCGCACAGTGCTGGAGATGCAGCCCCGGGACAGTCAAGCCAGAGATGGTGTTGGGGCCACTAGAGAAGAAAAGGTACATGATGAGAGTTGTTGGACCTCTTTCTGGGGAGTGCAGAAAGAGACCTCCCCTGGACCACTGGGCGGTCCACAGCACAGACCAGTCCTCACACATGTGGATGCAGCTTAACATGCTTGCTTTTCACCCCCAAGTGCTGCTCCACCTCCTCTAGCCTTGTCACCACCCTCGCCCCTGCCAAGCAGAAACTCCATGAACAAAGTCAAACCAGGGGAACTTAAGAGCAACACAGATACATGACAGTGAGCCGATTTGCTAATAGAGTTCTCAGATCTGGAACCTGAGCAAGAGAAGGTGAGGAAAGGCACAAAAATATCCACATTATACTACGAATGGCCAATAAAAACTGAAATATTCTCAACATGGTTCAAAACTAAATGAAGTCAAGTGAAAGACTGTCTTTCACCTCATGCTAAAGATTTTAAGGTGTGATAACATCCAGTGGTAACAGCATAGGAAACAGGCATTCTCATCCCTTTTGGTAAAGGTTTAAATTACAAGCCAATTTGACAACAGCTACTAAGTTAAAGTGTACATTTTTTTTACCCATAACTCTATAGGAATTGGATTAGTGGAAATATCAAAATATAAGCAGGTTTTATGGTATATTTAAATTTAGTATAAATTAATTGCAGGAGAGAAATGATAAACAGACCAAATTCCATAAGTAGGGGAATTAGTCAATAAATTATCCCATGCCAAAACAGTGGAATAATATATACTATTTTATAAAGCTAAGCAAAATACATGTTTAATAACAAGGGAATATGTCCAAGAGTTAATATAAGCTGAAAAAAGCAATATGGAAAAGCTCTGTGCACAGTGACACTATGAGTGAGAGAAAGAAATGAGTATTAGGGAGAGAAATGAAAGATGCAGCAGACTGGATGGGTGGAGGCTAGGTGGGTGTGGGAATGGATAGATGAGCAAATGAGTGACAGATGAATACAAGAACAGAGTATCTGTATCAAAGGACAGCTACAGAAATTATAAACCAAAAAATTATATTTGTTTTTCCCCTTTGGGAGAAAAAGAAAATTATGGGAAGATTTTGTTTTAAATAACATGGATTTGTAGTGTAAAAATTTTTATCTGCTTGGGATTCCCCCCTTCTCCAGGAAGGGCCCTGGGCTCTCTGAGCATAAAAGGTCCTTTCTGCCTGTGGATCTGTTCCCTCCCCTAACAGTCCTATCCTCCTCAGGCCTGCTTCACTCTCCTCTACAAGCTGATAAGTGTCAGAGCAGAACTCTGTTTCCGCATGTCCAAAGTGTTTTGAAACAAAACCTCCAGACTATCTTTTTATCTCTTTGTGAATAATGCCCCGATGGCAGCTCCCTGATACAGGGTTGTTTCTTCAAATTCAACTCCAGAGACAGAAATATGATATAATTTTAGCCATTTGTCTTCAACCCTAGCAGCAGCTTTCAGGTACCATTAAAATTCCATTTCAGTTTTTGCTATGACAGCACCTGAGATCCATTTGTGACAGGGTGATGAGTTTTTTACTTTCCTTTTTCTAACATCAGCTTTTTTCCTGGAAAATGTATTATATGTTAACAATACAAGGCAAAGTGAATATTAATAATCCTTCACATTTATATAGTTCTTTATAACTTTTAGATGCTGCCACATTTATCAACTCATGTGATTTGATCTTATATCAGTCCTGAGAGAAAGAGAGGTGATAAGGAGGGAAGGAGGAAGAAGGGAGAGGGGATGAAAGATAAGGAGGGAAAGAGGAAGGTAGAAAAAGGTGCTCTTAGAAAATTTAATAAATGAGAAATTGAGGCTTAAATGACTTGCTTAAACTCCCATGGGTAATGCATAACCAAACTGTAACTCAGTCAGCATTCCTTGGTTGTAAGCAACAGAGACTATGTAGCTGGTATAGGTGAGAAAGAGTTCACTATGTCAAAGCAACCAGCCTAGGAAGGAATAGAAACCACAGTTACTCCAGGCTCCCAGGCAGAAAGGAGAGCGGCTAGTTCTTTCTGCGCCCCTCCCTCCAGTCATTGGCACCAGTCACTTTCTATACCTGATTCCTAGGTTTGAGATGCAGGGAAAGATAATCTGATGGCCTTTACTGGGTCATGAGAGAACTGGTCCTAGTGGCTGAACCCCTAAAACAATGAGGAAAAGGTATTTTCACAAGAAGAGATGAGGACCTATTTGAGCTCAGGCTTTAAAACTATGACTAACTTTGAAATAGACACTGATGCTTCTTGGGCAGGTTTGTGTATTCTGGTCTTCACATGTCAGTGATAATCACTTAAATTTCAAAAGGTTAGCATAAAATGTTAATAAACATTATCACAAATAAGCATTCACGTAAATGAGAAAAATGTCAGTGCCAGTAGAAGGAAATTCTGTCCAAGTCTGGTTCCTGCCTAACCTCGTGAATTACCAGGAGAGACTCTGGTTACCCACCACCCTGAACTGGGTAATGAATGAATGATTGCAAAGTATTGGTTAATATTAGAAGTGCTTTAGGTTTTTAATGCAAGTTTGGTCATGTTTTTTTATGACCAAGAATATATTGGAAAATTGTAACTCTTGTTTATATCAATTCAGTGATGGGGAAATTGGTTTCATTATACATCATTTTGTTAAAATCGAACTTGTTGATGAGGTTAAGTGAGGACTCACTGTACTTTATTTCAAAAATAAAATGAAAACTAGCTATCAATGCCAAACAATAACCAAAGCTTTAGTTATACTAAGGATATTCAGCTTGTATTTTCTATTTCACAAAAGAACGGTTTAGTCTCATATTCTCCTCTACACTTGAAATATAATTCCTCTCACTTCACATACAATATAATTTCTCTCACTTCTCAGTGACCCTAACTGGAAAGTTGGTAATTTTATGCTTATAGGAGGCTGGGCCTAGGGACCCAGGGCACTGAGTGTTTGCCAGACTAAGTAAGTGACATTACATAGTCTCTCCCCTGCCACCTGACACCAGAGGAAGTAAGCTATCCCTAGCCAAGGGCTTGTAGACCCCCTGCAGGCCACTTTGAGAAGGGGGGTCTTAATTAAACTGCTTTAAAAAAAAAGTTGGTGAAAGAGATGGTGAACAGAGCAAAACAGCCATCCACTTGTGGATGACACCAGGAAGGATAGGCACCAGTTCACTGGCTTATTCTCCCCCTTACTCTCTCTGTTAGCCTCATGTTCTGTTATGACCACACTTGTTTCATTTTACTTTTTTGCTGACAAAACTTCTTGGCTAATCAACTTACTTCAAAATGGCAGATAGACTCTAAATGCTTGCCACAAAATAACCCAGTACCTCAATACCCCAATTCCAGTTTTCCAGGGGAGAAATACTGGTAGTTCTAGCTCCCACAGTCTAATTAGCTGACAGTTCATCTGGCAGAAGGAATCACAGGGTGGTAAAGAGGGCTTAGGTGATAAGTGGGGATGATTCTTCTAAGACCCAAGGGTAGAAACCTCAGTACAACCTCCTGGAAACCTATACACACATCACTGCTGCACATCACTTCAGCTTCACATGATCCAAAAAGATCACCCTACATCTAAGTAGGGTGATCACAGGTAACGGGTCAGTATCTGGGTTTTTCTAACTCTCAATTTTTGAAACATATATGTTCATCACACCAGTCACAGGGAACTGGTCAGTCTATGAAGAAACCATCTGTGGTCATCAACTCCTGGCCCAGGTGACCTAAACAAGGGACATTATGAACAGGGATGGAGGATTGGCATCTTTAACACCATATTACAAAGAAATGGAATCCTTCTGGATAATTGAAGCCCTGTCTTCACCATGTTTTCTGTTGTGGGGCAGGTCAAGGCACTCCTGGAAGAAATATTGGAGCGGATGACAGAGGAGTTTAACATCCCAGAGCTGATGGCCAAAGTGGAGGAGCGCACCCCCTACATTGTGGTGGCCTTCCAGGAGTGTGAACGGATGAATATCCTCACTAGAGAGCTGCAGCGCTCCCTGAGGGAGCTAGACCTTGGCTTAAAGGTGAGTGAGACTTGGGGATTAGCCCATTGCTAGATGGCACAGTCTGACTACCTTGGAACAAGAGGCACTGGGGGACCTGGGAGTTGGATAGCAGTTCTATTGCAATCTGAATGCCCAAGAAGGTGTCACTCCCAGAAACCAATGTCTGAGTGGGATGTAGGGAAACTAAGACCTAAGAATCTAGAAGCAGGAAGCTGAGAAAAATGACAAGGCTGTGTTCACAGACAAGCTCTGACTGACAGAAAAGGCAGGTTGATGGATGTTAGCTGTCCTGGTGGTTATGCTGGGTATCAAACAACCTTGACAACCTATTGTTGATGGAGGGGAAGTTGCTTTCATAGTAGGCAAAACTGTATGCTGAATAAAAATAAGGGTTCTAAACTTGACTGCCCAGAATCCACTCCCAGCTTTTCCATCTCCTTCCTGTATGACCCAAAGTGACTGAAATCTCACCATGTCTCCATTTCTTCAGCTATAAAATAGAGATAATGGCCCTACTTCAGAAGGTTTTGGGAGGATGAAATAAACTAGTGGACATAGAATATTTAGAAAAATGCCTAGTATATGGTAAACACCTAAGACTATTATTATCACCCTATCAGAGAAAAGAATTTCAGTCTTCTGCAAATTCATGGTTTTCTGAAAGACTCAAGATAACACAGGAACTCAAGATATTCTACTATTTTAGAGGTTATTCATTCTACTACCAGTTAAGTTAACAAGTTCACCTTACCCTTACCTTACCCTGAGATAACTAAGTCACATACTGAGCACAGAACCTGGTAGACAAGCACTATTTCTACCATCTACATGGATGCAGGCAAATAGGAGGCCTTGCTGAGGAAGGAAACTGTTGACATATTAATTTAAAAGAATTGTAACCCCAGACAGGGGGAGATTGAGAACCCAGTTTTGTAGCTAACTACAAATGCAGATAAGCCCCCTGGATGTCCGGAGGTGTCTCCCTCTTGCAGTGGACCACAACCATGGTCCACTGGGAGTTCCCTCATGTGTGACCACACAGAACCTTTGATATAAACTGCAAAATCTAGGTTAGTGGGCTTAAAAAAGCTTCTAATTAGCTAAAGCCACTTCAGCATGGGTTCGATCCCCCACCTGGAGGTGATCCACCCTGGTGTGGCAGAACTCTCCTGACCCGCTGCTCCCCTCAGCTGTGTAATTTGTCAGTCAGCCTGCTCTGCTCCCCACTCTGTCTCTGGTGAATCCTCTCACCACTCCTGCACCTCTGACCTGTACCTCAGTTCTGTATGCATAAATAAATAAGACTTTTTTTAAAAAAATTAAAGCAGAATGATAGGTAAGACAAAAGGATTGAAGTAGTTTATATCTGTCCCAGTTTAGTAAACAAACCTCTTTAGTTTATGCATTTTGCATTTGGTTATACATAGGGGAAAAGAGAGTTCTTTGGCACTTTAAGGTAGCATAAACTTCTGACCACATTTTTTTTTAAGATTCATTAATTTATGCATAGAAGCACTGGGGTGTAGGCCAGAGAGGCAAGGGCTTGAGAACAGAAGGTGAGACAGGAGAGGTCTGCTGTACCACATGTGGTTAGCTTTTGGCCTGGGATTGAACTCAGGCCCTGCTACTGCAGCAGCACTAGCATAGCCGTGAGGAGACTAGCCCTAGGCCACCAGGGAAGCCCATGTTCTGATCTATATATATAAAAAAAAAAAAAAAAAGCTTCTAATTTCCCTCCCAGTAGGGTTGGAAGGAAATAAGGAGGCAGTAGAGGTCAAATAAGGCCAAGGGAGGTTGACAAGTGGCAATAGTGGGTAATGTTTCCAAAATTCCACTCCAGCTTGTAACTGAATGAAATACAAAATTTCACAAAACATCTCAAATGTGAGTGAGGCCTTTGCCTGTCACCTTATGCTGTTCCTGTACTGTGCATACAGGTATATATCTTGAGTTGGCTTGCTGCAATCTTAGCTTATGAATTCAAGCAGTTTGGTGCAGCCTGTTTACCTGACTTTTGATCCATGTGCTCATTTTTCTTCTCAGAGCCTTCACTGCTGTTTGCTGTCATGAATCACAGGGAGTGCTGGGCAAAGATGAGGGGGGTGGGGAAGGAGTTTCTCTTTTCTTTCAGTCTTGTTCTAGCAATGCTGATTGATAGATTGGAGCATACAAAGGAGATCAAAAGGGAGCCTTCCTCTCCAAATGAGTCTTATGGGAAAACAAGTACAGAGATATTTTAATGTAATGCTGAATTAAGTACCAATATAGAGTGAAGTGGGAGAAGAAAACAAGAAAATAATATATAGGATCAGGGAAGGCCCCAGAGAAGAAGTGGCATTCAGGAGGCTTTAGAGCAAAGATCAAATTAAAACAAACTAGAGACAAGGAGAAGACTTCCAGAGGTTCAGTGAGAGAAGCAGGAACACTAAGCCTACTCTAAGGTTTACCCACCTTTGACCAGAGCAAAGAGAGGTCTCTTTCAGGGCCCACTCAGGATCGGGAGTAACAGTGATTCAGCAAGATACAAAAGATAGTGCCAGAGCAATGGCCCAGAACAGACTGGGAGGCTAGATATTGCCTTTTTCTGTTCCTCTATGAGTCAAAGGCCAGAGCACCCTCCATTCAAAAAATGAATGCTGTCAGAAGACAGGTCCCCAAACTGACCTTATCATCAGACTCATTGGGGGTTCATCACAATATACAAGCTTATTCCACCCTCCAATCCCACCAAACTCTGTGACTAGAACCTCAAAAGCCATATTTTAGAGACAGCCAGGTAATTCCTGTGAGGGGTTAAGTTCATGAAGCAGAGCATTAAGGCAAATCTGTAGGAGAAAATGGGACAGAGGTATTCGTGGGAAAGTAAAGAGGGTGACAGCAGAGCTCAGAGCAGGAAACACTGTTAAGTCTAGGGAAGAGGTAGTGCCAAGCTAGCGAGAAGTGAAAGTAAAGGAAACAGCAGCAGAGAGGTCCCATAACACTTAGCACGAGCAGGAGAGGGAAGGCCCCCTCTGGGCAGGGTCCAGTAAAGGGAGCAGACAGGAATTACTGGGGCCCAAGCCCCCCACAGAACGCTACTGGAGAGTATGACTGATTTTGCTAAGTAGTGGACCCGGTAAGGGGCTAGGAGGGAAAAGGAAATCATGACTGTGCTTTTCCTTCTTCTCTTTGCCTTTCTCTTTAACAGTCTCTCTAATGTTCTAGGTCTCTTTCAGGTTGAGTGCAGGGGACAGCACATCAAATAAGCAAATCCAAATGCTACACCCAGCCTAGGCACCATTAGAAAATGTCTGGCTTCATAAGTCAGTAAGTCTTAGCATTTATGATTAAAAAAAAAAAAGCTTTGTAGTAACTTATTATTGGCTGGTGAGGAAACCATAATGCTACCCAAACATTTGTTATCTTTGCTGAGAGACACAAACTCAAATCTGAGGACTGTGGAAGCTCAAAACACACAGTGGACAGATAGGGGAAGGAGGGTGATCACTGAGGAGGGGTCAGCCAGCCACGGTCATGTTCCCACAGAGCAGAACTCCCTAGGGAATTCAGCAGTATCTGATACCAGACTGTCAGCCTTGACACATGAAGGAACAGGTCCTCTAAGTGTCTCATGATTGGCTAAAAGTACTAACTCCCCCTAGGCAAATACATGGAAGTCTGATGTACAAAACTCCCAAAGACCACTTTGTCCCTTTAAAAATAACAACTAGGTATAACTTTAAAGGATCATGAATAGCAGACTGCCAGAATAGTCTCTGCTATGTAAGAAAACTACATAAGTTAGATCTACACTGTCTATAATGGGAGCTGCTAATCACAAGTCAGTCCACAAAATGTGGCTTGTCCACACTGAGATGTACTACCGATGTAAATTAAAGACCATATCTCAAAAATATGAGACCTCAGGTTTTATATTGATTAGATATTAAAATAGCTGATATATTTTTTAATAGCTGATATTTTTAATACGTTGAGTTAAATAAGATATATGTATGAAGAATTCACATTCCTTCCTACTTTTTATAATGTGGCTACCAGAAAACTTTCACTTATACCTGTAGCTCCCATCTGTGACTTGCTTTATATTTCACTGGGCCAGTGCTCTCTTAGGGGAAGTGATGGCCAGCCCAGAAGCGGGGTGGCGCTGAGAACTATGTTATCATTCAATCAATGTTTGCTATCATCCCACTTTTTTTTCTCTATACTTTATGGATAGCTACCGTCCTGGTTCACAAAAATTTGTTTCTAAATATGTGAAAACTGTCCAGACTTAAAGTCTTGCTTGCTGGCAGGAAGAGCAACTCTGGTCTTTAACCATCATGTGTGACTTAGTTGACACAAGTGCCTTGCTTTTCACCAGCTGCCTGGTGCCCTGGCCCATAGACTTTACACAGCCCACTCACTAACAAGCTACCCATGTGGATGGACGGCTCTCTCCTCATCTGAAGTCAGGCCAGAAAGGCTAGGACTCACATCAGCAGCTTCTTTCCTATTGTATGGCCTGAGTCTTAACCGAGGGTCCATTTGCCAACAGAAGCCTCAAGGAAGCCCACCCAACCTCTACCAATCAGACAAAAATCTTAGGAAACTAATGTTTTTCTGAACACCTGTCTTAGTTTGTAGGCATAACAGTGGATTTGCTATTGTTTCTTCTTATTTCCTCCACCAAAAAAGAGTCTTTTCTGCTTCTGCTCAAGGTCATGAGAATACCTGAGTTTAGAAACCTAATAACAAGCTGAGTAATCTCTTCTTTCCCTAAATTGCTCCTCTTTACTCTCAAACTGACAAAACCTAAGAGATAGTACATTGTTTAAGGTGCCATCACTTGCACATTCAATTAAGTAAATGCAAAATCATTATCAGAATAAATTAGGAACATTATAAGCAGATGTGAAAAATTTCTAAGAAAGCCAAGTTAAACATTTTACGTTCTTCTATAAAAATGATTTTCAACTGCTGATGGGTGTTAAAAATTAAGTGTTGCACCTATATTTTTATCAGATTTTATTTCTTAGCACAGTTTTGGTTCAAAGCAAAAGTAAGAAGAAGGTACAGAATATTTCTAACAGACCCTGCACATGAAGCCCCACCACCACCACAATCAACATTCGCCACCAGAGTGAAACATTTATTACAACCAGTGAGGCTACACTGACAAAATGTCATCACCCAGAGTCAGCAGCTTACATGGGGGTTCAGTCCCGGTGTCATGCACTCTATGGGTTTGCACAAATGTACAAACACATATCCATCAATACCATAGCTTATAAAACATTGCTGCCCTAAAAATCTTCTAGATTGCATATCTGTTCATCCTAAGCACATCATTTCTTCTGTAACAAAATTCAAGAGAACTAGAAGTTTACTTTTCTTAACTGTTTTCAGAAACAGCTCATCTCTGAGGCCTGGGAGCAGAAAGTAATTGATGGAATTAGCAGAGAACATTTGAGCAAACAACAAAGCCTGGAGCTCCTTCTCAGCCCATTTCTATTTTCCTTACTCAACCACCATTCAAAGGATGTTTCAAAGGACCAGGACATTTCCAGCATATTTATTCTAGCACTGCTGATCCAGCCTGGTTAGGTCATGTTATGGGACAACTCAGAATGGGGACCTCCACTCTCCATCAGCTCATGTTACAGACGACATTCGCAAGTACACATACTCTCACAGACACACCCAGATTTAACAAAAACCAAAATGATTTTGTGGAGAAGTAAAATTTATTTTGTCCAGCACCTTGTATTAGACTATAGACATTACCCGTCCCTGGCATTTGGCCATGGCAGCATGAGTTGACTCACATGCTTGACAAGCTAAGTTTATGAAACACAGTGCTAAGGCAGTGAAGTGGGAGAAAGTTAAACAAATGTGTGCATGGAAAATGAAGGTGTAAGAGGATGGCAACAGAGATCAGGATAGGGAAAGTTTTTAACTCTAGGGAACAGAACCAGGAAGGGTTCAGAGGGAAAAGTGTTTCTAGTGGACTAAATTTGACCTCTAAGAGCTGTATATTGTTGTAGGTAGAAGGTTTGAATTAGCCTTTGGATAAGGAACTGTTTGTTCTACATGGGGAAATTGCCTGCTATCCTTTTCAGTAAACACAGCAGCAAGGCGAGTCCTTTCCCACTATTCTAGCCTAACATTGCAGTACCTGAATACTTCAGACCTGTAGTCTCTAACCAATTACCATCAGCCAATGTAGCTATTTAAGTGCAAGTGAGTTTAATTATGTAATTAAACATCAGTTCCTTAGGCATACTAGCTACATTTTATGTCTGTAGTAACCACTTGTGACCTTATTAGCTCTGTCTTGGAAAAGTCCCATCATCATAGCAACTTCTGTTGTACAGCACTGGCATGTACAGAAAGACTGAGTTTTCTAATTGGCAATATAAACTGTGGAATTTGCAGTTTTGCCAGATGTGTTTTAAAAATCCTATGTACTGCAATTTTAATAAAATATGTCGATTAGCCTATACTAGTACATACCTGCTTGTCAAATTGTGGTTACGAAGATATGTGCGCAAGTCAGAATTAATAGCTAACACTGCAACAACAGCAGAATACACAAATATTTTAAGAGTACACAAACCTTCACCAAGATCAGCTAAATTATGGGCCATAAAACAAGTCACAATAAATGTAATAATATTAAAATCATACAGACAATATTCACCAACCATAACAGTTGAACTAGAAATCAATAACAAAAAGGTATTGGTGTCGTTTTGGGAAATAGTGCAGAGTTCACTTTGGGAAAGTTGCACCAGAGCTCCCCTTTCAGTGGCATGTGATAAGTTCCCAGGAGAGTTTCTCCTGCATCTGCTGAGGGAGGTCAGTGCAGAGAGGTCCCAGCATGGTACAGATCATGGGCAGGCAGGAGGCTGCTGCACTGCAGAGAGAGAGAGAGAGCGGGTAGAGAGAAGAACCTGCATAGTCACAGGTGGGCAGAGGACTGACTGAGGCCCCATACTGGTGCAGAGACTACATGATATAGACAGTTTCTCTCTAGGACCGGCTCCCTCTCTGTGAGCCTAGGTTTATTGATTTTGATTAGAATCTGAAAGGGACAGGAGATCCCACCATGGGCTCCATCTCCACAACTTTATCTTTCACCTGTGGGTCTGTGATAGACACCCCTATAGCAGTCTTCTACCTGCTTGCTCTTATGCTTTGTGATCTAGGCATTGGCACCTAAGAATCTTGGTTTCTTTCTTTTTCTTTTTTTTTTTTTTTTAAGATTTACTTACTTATACATACAGAACTGGGATACAGGCCAGAGGTGCAGGGGCAGTGAGAGAATTCACCAGAGACAGAGTAGGGAGCAGAATAGACCAACTGACAAAGTACATTGCTGAGGGGAGCAACAGGTGGGTCAGGAAAGGTCTGCCATGCCATGTGGATCACCTCCATGGCAAGGATTGAACTCATGCTGAAGTGGCTTTAGCTTCTTAGTGCTGTACTTTAATCTGCTGCACCACCAGGGAGGGTCAGAATCATGGTTTCTATAGCTGGGTCAATGACTATGCTAATTCCTTCTACCCCCTGTGACTCCCTGTGAGTCAGTCTTATGATGCCTTCTTTCTATTATTTCCTTCATCACTATGTAAAAAATCCCTAATTATGTATAAATTAGCACATTTCTAAATAGTCATAATTAACAATTAAAATAAGAAACTTGATATATAAAAATGACTAAGGTATACCTGAAGCAGTACTTAGAGGGAAATTTGTAACATGAAATGCAAATGTCCAAAGGAAGGACATGGCTGGGAGTTCCCTTGGTTTTCTTTATAGCTCATATTCCCCACCTTTGGAGCTGAAGAAAACAGCAACCCAGAAATGCCCATGGGTACAAAGTCCCAACCAAAAGCTTTTTCTCCAGTCAGAAAGCTGGGAGAGATACTAGCAAGATAGAAAATATAGACAATTCCAGCCACAGAAGATTTCTCATCAGGAACCATGAAGGTCAGGAGGAAGTGGCACAATTTTTTCAAGTGCTAAAAGAAACTGTTTATCCAAAGACTTCTATCAAGACAAAATATCTTTAGAAAAGAAGGAGAGAATTAAGACATTTTCTGATAAAGGAAAGAATTTGTCACCACAAGGTTTGTATGCTGAAAACTAGGAATGAATTAAGTAGAGAGCTAGTTTCTGTTCATGCATTAGAATATTCAACATAGTAAAGACATCAATTCTACTCAAACTGATAGACAGATATGATGAAATTCTTATCAAAATACCAGCAAGAGGGGCCTCCCTTGTCGCACATAGTCTCAGCACTATGAAGCTATTAGCAGCCACTTCAGCACAAGTTTGATCCCCAGCCAGGGAGCTGACCCACATGGTGCAGCAGACCTCTCCTGTCTCCCCTGCTGCACCCCTCAGTAGTGTGTTTCAGTCAGTCTGTCTCTAGTGAATCCTCTCTCTACCTCTGCACCTCTGGCCTGTACCCCAGTTCTGTATGCATAAATAAATAAATCCTTTAAAAAAAAAAAAAGGGCCCTCCCTGGTGGCGCAGCGGGTTAAAGCACAGCACAAAGAAGCTTAAGCCACTTCCGCATGAGTTCGATTCCCGCCTGCCCCGGAGGTGACCACATGGCGTGGCAGACCTCTCCTGACCCGCCCGCTGCTCCCCTCAGCAGTGCACTTCATCGATCTGCCCCCCACTCTGTCTCTGGTGAATCCTCTCACCCTCCGCATCTCTGGCCTGTACCCCAGTTCTGTACGAATAAATAAATAAAATCTTTAAAAAAAAAAAGAAAAGAAGAGAAAAGGAGAATTTGAATAACAAAAACAATTTTGAAACAGAAGAATAAAGTGGGAGGAAACAATTCACCTAATTTCAAAACATATAATTTACCTACACTAAGCAAGATTGTGTGGTATTTTTGGAAGACATACAAAACAAAAAAAGCAACCTTTCCAAGAACCCCAGTTGATTTTCATGTAGAAAGATAGACATTAGCAAAATGCAAATTAAAATCATGAAACATCAGAGTAAACTAAAGTAAAATATAGTGACAACTCCAATTTCAGACAATTTCATTAGAGGTAAGATAGATTTTCAACAAATGGTGTTGACATCATTTGCTACAATAAGCAAAAATATTGTTCAAGCTAAGTCTCATACCTTATAAATTATAAATTCAAAGTAGAATGAACTGTGGAATACAGACTGAACTATAAAACTTTTAGAGAACTAAAGAAAAATGCTTCCAAAGGTAGTAACTAAAGTTGAGACATAACATCAAAAACACAAACTATAAAATGAAAAATTGGATTTTGTCCAAATTAAAAATCTTTTCTTACAGAAGACCCTTGTAATTGAATGAAAAGCCAAACTACCACTGGGTAAAATTATTTGCAATCCACATATCTGAAAAGGAATGATATCTAGAATACATAAATAGCTGTCAAAACTCATTAGTTAAAAAAATTCATTAGATTCTAATAGATGAAAGATATTAAGACATTTTGCTGAAAAGATTTACAGGTAGAAAATAAGCACTTGAGAAGATAGTCATCATCATTAGACATTAAGGAAATGCAAATTAAAATCATGAGGCATCAGAATAACTAAAGTAAAAAATAGTGACAACTATTTCAGACAAGGATGTGAATAAACTGGATCACTCATGCATTGCTGGTGAGAATGTAAAGTGGTACAGCCGCTCTGGAAAGAGTTTATTTTTAAAAAGCTAAACATGTAATTACTATACAACCTAGCTATTGCACTTCTGGGCATTTATCCCAGAAAAGTGAAAACTTATGTTCACATAAAAATCTTTACATAGATGTTTATAACAAGTTTATTCATAATAGCCAAACCTGGAAACAACCCAGATGTCTTAATGAGTGAATAGTTAGACAAACTGTGATATGTCCATTCTGCATTATTTCTGTTGTTGCTATAGTAAGTAACCATGACCGTAGTGACTTAAAATATTATCTTACAGTTTTGGGGGTCAAAAGTATGAAGTAAGTCTCATTTGGCTAAAGATGCAGGGAGATCTGTACATGTTCTGCAAACTCTAGGGGAGAACCCACCTATTTGCCTTTCCGAGTTCCTAGAGATTCTACATTTTGTGACTCAAGACCACTTCCATCTTTAAAGTCAGCAGCATAGCATTTGCAACCTGTGTTTAAATTTCACTCTCCTGCCTGTCTACCTCCTACAAGAATCTTTGAAATTAAGCCAAATGATAATCCAAGAGAATCTCCCTATCTCAAACTCCTTCACTTAATCACATTTGATTAAGTGGCACTTTTTTGTCATGTAAGGTAGCATGATACTTTTTTGTCATGAAAAGTAGCATATTCCTAGGCTCCAGTGTTTAAGATCTGGATGTCTTCGAAGAGAGTATTATTATGCCTACCAGACATAACTGTAGAATACTACACAACAGTAAAAAAAAAAAAAAAAAAAAAAAACTGGATTCTTCGTTATATGCAAAAACCTGAAAGAATTTCTAGCGAATTATGCTAAGTGAAAAACTATCTGATCCCAAAAGTCTTCATAGTCTATGGTTCCATTTATTTAATATTCCTGAAATGACAGCCTTAAGGAAATGGAAACATTTTTTGTTACTGAGGAGTGACAGAAATTGTGGGTATAAGAGGGAAGTGGGTGTGGCTTTAAAGGATCAACATGAGGAAATCTTGCAATGATGGAAATGTTCTGAATTGTGACTCAGTATCCTTCACAGCATCAGTGTCCGATGCTATTGTACTGAGTTATCACCATTGGGAAAAACTGGGTAAGCAGTATCCAATCTGTCTTATTATTTCTTATTATTGCATTATCTCAAAAAGTTTAATTTAAATAAAAAACAGAGGGGCCGCGGGGATTACAATCGAGATGGAAAAAAAATGTGCAAAATGATGTAAAAATAAACTTTGTAATAAAAAAAAACAGAGGGGCCATTTTGCAGCAAATTTTATGAGAGCAGAATTAACTTGTTATCAAAGGCATTATTTTAAAAAGAGTGATAAATATTGCTCATAAATACAGATGCAAAACGTCTTAGCAAAATGTTAGTAAATCAAGTCATACAACATAAGAAAAAGATAATACTTTGTGGCCACGTGGGATTCATCCCTTGAATGCAGGATTGATTTGAAAATTCACTATATTAGTATATTAAATAAGAAAACTATATGATAATCTTCAGAAATGCAGACATATACATGAAATCTTGATTTTAAAATAGCAGGTCTACAAGAATAAAAGGGACTATTATCAACCTAATAAAAGACATCTTAAAAAATCTTAACATCATATCTAATGATGGATGTTTTTATTTGGGTTTGAAAACTAGCCACTTTTAGTCATCATACTTAAAGTTCCTAGATCATGTATTATGCAAGAAAAAGTCACACAGCTCAAATGGAGCCTCTTAAAAGAAAGGATGTAGTCCTTTTAAATGCTTTTTCCTTTGTACTAAATTTAATCATTGTTCTTAATCAGCTATTTCTATGAAAAAACATTACATAAATAATATATTGCATATATTAATGAATTATTATAGAACTATGGGCATATTGTCTCAAAAAGTTCATTTGGGTTCAAATATATAGTATGGTATAGTCTCTATTCAGAAGCCTCTGTTGGAAAAGTAGAGATTCCAAATAAAGAGAATTTTTTTTTCTATTTGAATTCAATAAAAGGATTCATTCACCAATCAAGAAAATCTGTCAGAAGGGACTTTTGTTCACCTAATTGAATTGTGGTCGAGTGACACTTTGGTGGCAGAGTATACTTGTACCTGCTGGTGGGCCTTAAGGTGGCCTCAGTCTCCTTTCCAACACAACTGTTCTGGTCAGTCACCTCAATCCAGTTGAGCAAACATACAAATAAAGTCTTTTTCTATCCCTGGAATAAAGTCCATATAGGAGGAAAAAGAATCTGTAATCAGGCTACAATCATTCAGGCTAGTCTATCTGGAACTGAGCTGATTAGGAATGTCCGGCTTTTCTTTAAAATGTAAGCTATTTACATATTAAAATAGTCCAGCCATCATACTCTACAGTTCAGAAAGTATATGTGTAAGAAGCACACTGTCTCTGGGAAGTTCATTAAGAAGTTATTAAGTCTATTTTCTCTAATCCAGGAATCGGGGGTTTCATTTTTGTCATCCAAGACCTGAAATATGCTCATCCTAAGGAAGGTGTGCTTAATTCTTTTTAACAACTTCAAAAATTAAGGGAAAGAAATAGACCTAGAATTCCATATTCCAATCCCAATAGACGAGGTGACTCAAGCAGACCGCTCCCCACTGTTAGCATTCTGCACCAGGTGGATGAAGCTTGCCTTAGTCTGTTTGGGCTGATCTGACAGAATACCACAGGCTTGGTGGCTTATATACAGCAGCAATTTATTTCTCTTAGTGCTGAGGTTAAGAACACCAAGATCAGGGCGTCAACAGTTTTGGGGTCTGATGAGTCTCCTCCTTGGCTCCCAGACTGCCACCTTCTCACTGTGTCCTCACAAGACAGAAGGGGCAAAGGACCTCTCTGGGATCTTCTTTTAAGGGTGCTACTCTCTGGGATCTTCTTTTAAGGGTGACCTAATTATCCCATGAGGCCCCCACCTCCTAATACCGTAGCACTGGGCATTATGACGTAAACATATGCATTGTAAGAGGGACCCATATTCAGGCCTTCACACAGCCTTGTTGGGTGCCTAACCTCTGTGGAGAAGCCACTGCAATACAGATGGGTGTTTGGGAAATTGCTAACAACACTTGATATAACCCGAGTAACAAATTTTAATTTAAACATGATTTATGTATAAACCTTTCTTTACAAATTTCATATAGCAGTTGGAAGAAGAAAACTTATAAGCTGACTGTGTATCTACTGACTTGATTTCTGAAGGGAAACCTTGATTTGGGTGGGATATAAACCTTACCATCTTTGGCTTCCTGTACTTCTTTTTTTTTTTTTAAGATTTATTTACTTATGCATACAGAACTGGAGTACAGGCCAGAGAAGCAGGGGTAGTAAGAGGATTCACCAGAGACAGAATTGGGAGCAGAATAGGCCAATTTATGAAGTACACAGCGGGCAAGACAGGAGAGGTCTGCTGGACCATGTGCGTCATTTCTGGGCTAGAGATCGAACTCACACTGAAGCAGTAGCAGCTAGTTTGCGGTGCTGCATCCTAACCCCTTGTGCCATCAGGGAGGGCCCAGCTTCCTGTGTTGCTAAGCTGCATGCAAATGTCTGCAGGAGTGGTGCAAAGACAGAAGATGCTCTAGCCTTACAGTAGAGTTGAATCAACACAAAATCCACAGGCAGCTTGAGATCCACAGTGTACCTTAACTTCCGTAGGTAGGAGATGTGGACACTGATACACTGGAGAAGCAAAAGTTTTAAATACCAGCCTCTATGAGACAAACCTTCCAAGAAGTAGACAGGGCAGTCACTGTATCACCCACCCCAAGTCACAACCTATCTGCCTATGTACCATGAATGGAGGTGCTCAAAGCTACTTGTTTCCAGGGACTTCCTTCCCCTCACTCTTTCTTGTCTCACTCTGTCCTCAGGGAGAGCTCACCATGACCAGTGACATGGAGAACTTACAGAACGCCCTGTACCTAGACACAGTGCCTGAGTCGTGGTCCAGGCGAGCCTACCCATCCACGGCAGGCCTGGCAGCCTGGTTTTTGGACCTTCTTAACCGCATCAAGGAGTTGGAGACCTGGATAGGAGACTTTGCAATGCCCGCCACTGTGTGGCTGACAGGATTCTTTAATCCCCAGTCCTTCCTGACCGCCATCATGCAGTCCATGGCCCGCAAAAATGAGTGGCCACTGGACCAGATGGCCCTACAGTGTGACATAACCAAGAAGAGCAAAGAGGAATTCAGAAGCCCTCCTCGGGAAGGGGCCTACGTTCATGGACTCTTCATGGAAGGGGCTTGCTGGGATGTGCAGGTAAAGCTCCAATGCCCCAGAAGGCATCCTCTGTGGGCTGATTAAATGCATATAACTTCCCATAAAAATTCTGAAAGGGATATCCCTGAAACTTTTTACCTAGATAACCCTTCCTTGAGAGTGTCAAACCATTATTATGTAACTAGGGATGGTTTGAGAACTCAGGTTTTGCAGAGCAATTAGAAAGGAGTGGTTTTTCTGACCCCCAAATACATAAAAGAAAACATAGGCAAAATGCTCCAAATTCATTGGGTTCAAGTGTTATCTTTGGGAACTTGTTTCCAATGGCAAGGAAAACAAAAGTAAAAATAAAGAAATAGGACTGGAATGAGTTAGATATTTCTGGTACAGTGAAAGAAACTATCATTGAAACAAAAGACACCCCATTGAATTGAGGAAAATTATTTCACATCCTATATCTAACAAGGGGCAGAGATTCAAGATCTGCAAAGGACTGACACTCAACAAAAAGAAAATGAAGAATACAGTCAATAAATGGGCAACAAACACTTTCCCAAAGAGAACATACAGATTGTTAACAGGCACATAAAAAATACTCAGCATTACCATCCAGTAAATGCAAATCAAAACCACAATGCATACCAGGTCACTTCTGTGAGAATAATCCATGTTTTAAATAAAAAGAAGAAAATGTCCTGGTAAGGCTATAGAGAAATAGGAACCTTGGTACACTATTGGAGGGAATGTAGATTGGTACAGCCCATACAGAAAACAGTATGGTTGTTTCTCAAAATACTAAAAATTGATACACTGTTTGATCCAGCAATTACACTTGTAGGTATCTGCACAAATAAATGTCATTTGTGCATATGTGCATTATTCATCACAGTTACTTACAGCCTAAATTCCCACCAGTGGGCCAGTGAATTAAAAACATGTGGTATATATGCAGATGGAATTCTACTCCATTATTAAAAAAGATGAACTGTTGCCATTTGCAGTAAGGTAATAGAACTGGAGGATATTATGCTAAGTGAAATAAGTCAGAAAGAGAAAGACAAATACTGGATTTTACCCATATGTGGGCTATAGAAAGGGGAAAGGAACTGACAAAGCTAACCAAAGCAAACCCTAAATACATGACTGCAGAATGAAGGCTTTTAGAGTTGGGAAGGAGAGATGGGCTAGGGACAAGTTGGGAAGAGGGCCTAGTGGCCTAAGTTAAAAGATTATGGGTGCTGTGATGCTTAAGATGTTGTGGTAACTCGGAGGAGGAGTGAACCTCAGTCTTTAAATAATATACAGTATTGTAAACCAATGGGACCTCACTGAGTGGCTTGAGGGGAAAGCAAGGAGTCTAGGAGTAGAGCACCTGGGTCTGAATCCCAGCAACACCTTTTATTAACTCTGTGATCTTGTGATACATTTCTATCTTGCCAAGCCTTAGTTTGCTCAACAAAATGGGAAAATAGAATTCCAATGAAAACTAAATGAACAAAAGATGTAAAACCTTTAGAACAGTGCTTGGCAAAAAGGGAGGTGTGCTCAAAAGGTGCTATGTAACAAGGAGTTATCATTTCATTTCCCAAGTTTACCTTCCTCATTCATGAGCTCTAGGAAAGTAGGAAGCCCATTCCCCTTTTACATTATTACCTGTCAGTAAAGGGGAACCAGTAGATGTCATTTAAAGTGGCAGTTTGAAAGGATTGCTCACTGAAGGGTAGTAAATATTGGAGTCATTGTAAGATCAGAGAAGATGTTTGTTGTAGATAAGCAAAGCTAACAAACATAACTGGGTTAAATGACATGAACAAGGATGGATTACTCCAGAACAAGTTTCCAATTGTTATATACATGACCTGCTTAGTCAAACATTCTGTTTGCCAAGTGACAGTAACCTATTCAGAGCTGTCAGTACAAAGCTAATGGAGAAAAACTATTAAATGCTCTAGAAGATACCAGGACATATAAATAAGCATCTCAAACTGGAAAGCATTGAATCATGGTGCCCCAAAAATCCATGTCTGCCCAGAGCCTCAGAATATGACATTATTTGGAAATAAAGTCTTTCAAGGTAAAATGAATTAAAATGAGGTGATACTAGAGTAGAATGGGCCCTAAATCCAATCAATGGTACTGTTGCTGAGCACATGGGCCCACCACCCAATGGCACAAAAGCCAAAAATCATATCACCACGTTTTGAGAAAAGAATCCGTTAAATGCAAGATCACCTGGCAAGAAACTGGGGACAAGCCAGCTAAGTAAACCAAAGAGAAGGCCCAGTTTGGAAAGTTAGAGTGGTCCTATCACTATTCCATGAGTAAAGACAGAATATGTTTCCTCCTGCTCAAAAATTCAAATGCTCTAGAGGGTGGATGACATCACGCGAAATGAACAGGACATAACTGAAGCCTTAAAGTCTAAAGCATTTTGCTGACAGGAACCATGTCTTACTCATCTCTAAGTCCTGTAGCACCTAGCATGGCATCTAGCAAATCATTGCATTCAATACATATAAGAAATGAATGAATCAAACATTAAAACTGAGAGGTGATTCAAACTTTAAAGGGATTCATTTATATGTGGTAAGTATCTCTACTTCAAAGAGATTTAACCTGAGAAATAGAACTACATCTTCCATCTATCAAATGCATTCCATCCTGGGTTGTTGAGAGCCTGGGACCTCTCATCTTTGGGATCTCCTGACAGACCTGATCTAAGATGTTTTATCTTCTTGTCCTCAGGCTGGGATCATCACAGAGGCAAAGCTGAAGGATCTGACACCCCCCATGCCTGTAATGTTCATCAAGGCCATTCCTGCAGAGAAGCAGGATTCCCGTAGTGTCTATCTCTGTCCCGTATACAAGACTTGTCAGCGGGGCCCCACCTACGTATGGACTTTCAACCTGAAGACTAAGGAGAACCCATCTAAGTGGGTTCTAGCTGGAGTGGCCTTGCTTCTCCAAATTTAGCTTCCTGCAGTCACTAAGAAAAAAAAAGGCTAGTCTGGAGATGCCCAGAGGGACAGATGGGTGACACATAGAAAGGTAAGAAATCTTAAACACTTACAATTCTCTAGAATTCCTTTAAGAAACTTGGAGAGAAATGTCTAAAGTGAGACTGAGCTGTAAGAGTGTGAACCCAAGAAGTAGGGTAGAATTTGCTAACACCAAATCCTTCTAATAAAGTAGTTTCTTCTTCAACTGTGTCTGATCCAGGCTTTGAAATTTCAGTCATACAGGATCATGAAGAGAGTGAGAGGAAAGAGCCTTGAACACGTAACCCCTGAATAGTGTGACTTGGCACTGTGCTCAGTACCGGAGTACCCACTATTCCATGGATGAAGGCCACTGGCATCAGCAGGACAGTCTGCATTTAACAAGCTCCCTAAATATCACATATACATGTGATATTTTGAGAAACATTATTCTAGATCATGGTCACACTTTTCCTCTAAAGAAAGATAGTAAATATGTTAGGCTCTGCAGTCATACCGTTTCTGTTAAACTACTCAACTCTGCCAACATCACTCAAAGCAGCCATAGAGAATATAAAAATAGGTCTAGAGAATATAAAAATAGGTGTAACTGCATTCCAACAAAACATTATTTATAAAAACATACCATGGGCCATATTGTGTCGATTATTGCTCTAGAAGTAAGGGAAGCATGTGTGTGAGAGTTGGCCTTCATTAATTCATACATCTACTCAGTGAACGAGCTAAAATCATTACTGAGGTTGCAAATGTGAATGAGGCAGATTGTTTCTTGTGTATCTACTATGCTTCAGACCATTTAAGAGGAACCCAAGGAGAAATCCTTCACTTAAAATTTTTTAAGCTAAAAATTTTCTAAATTATCTTCTGTGGAACACATTTTTGCTGGAAACCTAGAGTTTTCGAGTTTTTAAGAACTCTGTGGGGAAGACTGATGGGTAATGTCTGAGAGGACCCACTATCATCATTTCCTCATATTCTTGGAGAAACTTATTTTTAGATTAAACACTATTTCAAACAGTGGTCCTTAAATTTGAGCTTGTTAAACCAAGATTGCTGTCCCTCCACCCTTCCCAGTTTATGATTCAATGAGTCTCCCAAATTTTCCATGCTGCCAGATAAGGGGGCCACACAAATCCTAAGGTCAAACGTACAAATCTGTTATGCAGAATACAAAATATAGTGGCAATTCCTTCATGATTCTCCCACTTTCTGCATCCCCCAAAGAGGGGACTTATTCTTCATCTTTATGTTCTAAGGGACTTGACAAATTCCTCCTGGAGTTCAAAAACTCCAACTTGAGTTTTGTCTCTTTTCTTTTATCAACCAGTAATGTACTTTCCATTTTCTTGCCTACAGCTTAATCTGTTTTCGAGAAGATAGCTTTCACCTTCTTCATTAGCATTATCACTCCAACCCTCACTTAGAACAATACAATGAAATAGGCAAGAGAAGGACCAAGGTGGAAATCTGTCACTAAATGAGAGCTGGGCAGTTTGTGGCCTGCCACTTCTAATGACAAGGATAAGTGGGCAGCTTATCCATACTTGTTAATCACCCTCTAGACAGTACCATAAATTAGATAAATGCTACTGATTATTTTTTCTAACATCTCAGACAAGACAGGAGAATAAAGGTCACTTTAAAACATAGAACATGTTGGCAAAAATGCTAGCCTACACATGATGCCAGGAGAAAGAATGGCAGATTGAGGGAGGAGAGCCACTGGGGGTGGGCTTAAGAGGAGGACACCATGGACAAACTGCCCAACACTGACACAAACTGCCCAGCACAGGGTTAAGCCCTCACATTTAGATGCCAGTTAGTATTTTCCTGTTGCTGTTCAGATGATGGGGATATTTGGTAAGCCTGCATGGGCTGACCTAGTAGCCCAATGACCAGTTAGGGTCTCCTATGTGAAAATGCACTTTGAGTTACAATCAATACTGGACATTTCAAACACAAGACAGGGAGTGAATCAACTAGGTTTATTCAAACAAGGAACTCCTGAAGCTAATTGTTCAACCATGACAAAGCACACTTGAGAGCTCATTTGAACTTTATGCCCTCCCTTCAGTAACAAGAGACCTGTTCTAGAACCCCAGTTCTAAAGGGCTGAATTCTTCCCATGAGCAGCAGTGGGGCAAATCTAGTTAAACTCTTCCCAAACAGAAGACCTCTAAAGTGGGTCTTGAAATACTTTTCCACAAGGGATCCAAAAAAAGAGATGAACTAACAGATGAAGACTATTCTTTGTGCTGACAGAGACAAAATCAACCCAGTGTGAAATCCAAGTCCAAACCTACGTTCAGGTTCTCCTCTTCAACTCATGAAAAAGAGAACAGCAAATCCTCTTCAGAGATGCAATTTCTCCAGATGGAGCTAAATTTTTTTAAAAGGAAAGGCAGCTAGAGAACCTGGCTACTGAAATGGCTTCTTTCCTAAATGGGATCTTTGATGTTTATCGAGGCTTGAGCTCCAGCTGAAACTTTTCCCACAGCGGGAACATTTATAAGGTTTCTCTCCTGTATGAACTCTCTGATGTCTATTGAAGTTTGATCTTTGAATGAAACTTTTCTCACAGATGGGACATTTATAGGGTTTTTCTCCTGTGTGGATTTTCTCATGGTGGCGCAGTCCTGAGAAGTCACTAAAGCCTTTCCCACAATAATCGCATTTACAGGGTTTCTCTCCTGTGTGAATTCTCTGATGCTTCACAAAGTCGGAACTCCGCAGAAAGGCTTTTTTGCAGGTCGGGCACTGGAAGTATGTCTCTCCAGTGTGAGTTCTTTGGTGAAAAACCAGCTGAGAATTCCTATAAAAGGTTTTCCCACATTCTCTGCAGGTGGGCAGTTTCTGGGCCATGGGGGCTCTCAGCTGTCCTTTTGGGGAGGTCTCTCTCTTTTCCTCCAGCCACAGCATAGACAGTTCTCCTGGATGAGAATTAGCCAAGTGCTGGCCTAGCTGTCTCCCAGAATGCCTTTCTTGAGGAGAGAGCTGCCCCCCTGAGCCCTCACCCTGAAGAGTTTCCTGAGCCTCAGAGAGATGTTCTCCTTCTCCCAAGTGTCTCTGCTCATCCTCCTTGAAGATGTCACTCAAGGAAGCCTGAGAAGGTGCTGCTCCTGAGACTTGGAAGGAAGCACCAGGAGGTTCCTGGTCCCTGTAGTTTTCCAAATTCAGGTTTTCTTTGTCATTCTCCTGTTTATCTCCTGAAAGAAGAAAGAACATTTGAAATAGTTCAATGAATGATAGGTTGTTTGCTACCTTCTATGTTAAAAAAGGGATCATCATAAAACATTAAATCTTAACCAAGAGGGCATCAGTGAGTGAGGAAGGCATGTATGTATGGTCCAGCCTGTGCCCCTGGCACTCATTCCACTGTATGGGGTCCAGCTATTCGAGTTGGCACTGAAGAAGGGCTGGCAGCAGAGGGGGGTCCCAGAGGAGGGTTCAAAGAGGGCTGGAGGTCCCAGCCCTACAAAGATGCAGCACGCATTTCTCAAATCCCAGGAAAAACACGTGTATTATAAAAGATTACTACTTTAATAAATGGTTGGTTTTTATCTTGTTATATAAATATGATCACTATAGACAATTTGAAAATATTAGGAAAATATAAAGAAAAGCAAGTCGATCTCAATTGTACTACCTAGAGAGAACCAACAGGAGTCTATGTTTTCTTCTGGTCTTTCCCACTTAATCTTTATGGTGTTGTATTTATGTAGGAGGTATATATTAGATATGGGCTTTTTTTTCCCCAGACGAAAGTGATATCATATTATAAATACAATTCTATATATACCTGGCTTTGTAGCACTTAAATTGTAAGTGCTGGTATTTATCAATTTAACATGGCTTCTCCCATCTACAAGTAACGAAAAAAGTCATGAAATTGGTAAATGTCACTTTACTGGGATTTCAATGCGCAGTGAAGCTGTAGTGTGAAGGTGGGTCCCTCAGTCTAATGCTGCATCCAGCATTTACTTGTGTTTCATTAAATCATACAGCAGTTAAAATTTCATTTTTCTCATCATAACTGAGGTTTCTGGTTATTACTATTTAATGATGCATACAGAGTTTTATTTTAGTAGGACATATTTTTCAACTTTTATAAATCACTTTATTCCTGTTGATCTCAAGAAGTTATTTCCTTCCTCTTTCCTTTCTTCATTAATGTCTTTCAAGTTGTCTGCTAGCTACTTGGGAATCTGCTAGAGAACTATTAAGTTGAACTTTTGAAATCACATAATCTTGGCATATATTCCTTTGCAAAGGATTAAAGAAGCCCTCATAAATAAAATTTTAAAGAACTAAATAAAGATCAAACATAGAGATGCCATAATAGACACATAAAGGGGCCCTCTCTGGTGGCACAAGGGGCTGAGGTGTAGCACTATGAAGCTCTCCATAGCCACTGCAGCACAAGTTGGATCGCTGGCCAGGGAGGTGACCCACATGGCACCGCAGACCTCTCCTGTCCCGCCCACTGCTCCCCTCAGCAGTGTATTTTAATCAATGCACCTGTTCTCTTTCCCACTATTTCTGGTGAATCCTCTCACACCACACCACCCCCGCACCTCTAGTCTGGACCCCAGTTCTTGTATGCATAAATAAATAATTAAAGAAAATATAGACACATGAAGTAATACAAAATGTACTTAAGGATTTTCCTACTGTGTAAATCTAAATTTTTTGTTGTGTTTTGCTGCTATAAATAACAATGTGGGTGATGAGTTGTTTTTCTTCATAAATTTTTGCCCACTTTTCTGATCAATATCTTATTGATTTTCAAAGTGTGAATAACTGTGTCAAAAGGTATGAATGGTGTTATTAGGGTGCCTGACACTTATACTGCCAAAATCAATTTCTAGAATGATTGTGTCATCCTCTGGAATGAGAAGCTAGGCAGAGGGTGGATGAGTATTCAATACTCAAGTATGAATGTCGTAATATTTGCATTTTAGACCAGTGAAAAATGTTTTTTTCACTGTTACAAATTTTAATTCCTTAGTTATAAGTGAGAAATTTTTCACATTTTTGAGATATTTTCATACCCAAGACCGCCATCCATTTTTACTGGGAAAGTCATATTTTCTTATCAGCATGTATTAATTCTTTCTGTTTTTAAAAATAATTTATCTGTCAGGTTCACTAAAACAGGTTTTCCCCAATTTACTTTCATTTTGTTCAGGTTATTTTTACATCAAAAAGTGGATTTTTTTTTTTAAAAAACAACTAGGCCAGAACTCAAGTCTATTCATCTTTTCCTTAATAATTTTTCCATTGCTTTTTACACATAAAAATCTTGCCCATCCAGACATGAGTCAAATACTCACCTATTTAGTTTATTATTTTCATATCTTGTCTTTTTCATCTATTTCAAACTATGACATACATACAATTTAAAGAAATTCCTTTTCCCAGTCCTCCTGTTACTGCCCATACCCCACAGGTCTGTGCTGCTTCTTCCTTTATCTTATATTAAATTCTTATACAGACCAGTTTCTTTTCCAAGGCTCCCTTTTCTGTTTCATTCATCTATCTTTACATTAGGACATCACCATTTTAATGATTTTAGTTCTTAAAGAAACAGACTTCTTATTTATACATCTAGTATTGATTAATATGCTTCTTTCAAAACTTCTTTAGTCATTCATTATTCTTCCAAATAACTACTTTAAAATAATTTTTCCAAATAATTTTTTAATCCCTGGGAATTTGGAGTAGAAGTATGAGTATCTGGCTTTTGGGGGCTTATTCCCTTGCTGTTTTAACTATACGCTGGTTTTCCACACTATCCTGTAACTTGTCCCCTGGTCTAAGAGCAGATGTGGCAGGCAGCCTCACTGGAATCTTTTAGACCAAACTGATCATTAGAGCAGCTTCCACCCTAGCCCAGGGCCCCATCCCTGCACAGCAAGACTGCTGCATCAATTTCCCAGAATTTGTATTAAATCCTACTTCAACAACCACTAAAACAGTATCTTCAAACTTTTTTAGACTCCTATTCACAGTATGAAATATACTTACATTGAAATACAGTATACACACACAGATTTAGAGAAAATTTTTCTGAAATGCTAACTACCCTAAGATCTGATATTTTCTTTGTGTATTGTGATCATTTCCATTTATCACTTCATTTTTCTCAATGTTGGTTGCAACCCTACAGAATGATTTCACAATCCACAAACTGGCCATGACATGCATTTTTAAAAATACTACTGCTCCAAAGGAATCATTATGAAATAGTATTACGATAAATATATTGCTTAAAATTAAAATCATGTGTCTCACTTGATACTTGTTCTCTCACCACCATGTGAGCAAAGGAAAATAATTAGAGCCTATTGGGAAAAAAATGCCTTGTATACAGCTCCCATTCCTCCTCCTTTTCTCCATCTTTTTCATCTTTGTGTGTGTGACTAGGTAGCTTAGACAGATCTTACATAACCACAATTTTTTAGAGTGTCAAAGGCAAACAGCAGTTGCTATTTTACACAGAACAAGTTCATATTTCTTCTTCCTCAGTCTTCCAAAAACACATGACTTAGATGATATATTTGTTGTTACTGTTGTTTAATGAAAGTTAGGTGCAAAGATATTAGCTAAAACATCTTTTTCTTTTATTTTGTCTTGTTTTATCGAGCATGAGTTGGTTATTATTCTCTATAACCAGTGTAGTAAAAGAAAAAATGAGTTAAGATGTCACATCATCTTTTTCTTTTAATAAAAGAATTCCATCCATATCTACATTATTCACAATTTATACTATCTTAATTTTCACAGAGAAAGTGGCCACAACAGACAAGGCTGGAGGCAGCAGATCCAATTTATAGTCTTTCTTGCATGATTTAATGTACATGTCAACAGTTCTGTAGCCAGAAACTAGGAGATACAACCTAAGTGCTAAACTGGACTAACCAGATTGTGGTTAGTGATAACTGTTAGAAACCAAGGGTTAAAAACCAAGTTGTAATACTCCCCCACCACCTTGTTTCATGAAAGGAGGTTCGAAATGGCTGTAGACCAAAGGAAATGCACTCACCTATGCACATGGGTCTTGGAATCTTCTCACTGACATGAAGGTGCAATCCTGCCAGCTCTTCCCCATACTCTGTAGAATTAGTCTGGTCAGGCTTAGAGTTGGAAATGCCTGGTACCAAGAGAAAGAAGATGTGGGCTAAGAGGAACGGGGAGCCCTGAGACCTAAGCTGTACCTTTCCAAGGAGCGCCCTGAGCATGAGGGGTAATAGCTCCAGAGGCCACTTAGGGAACCTCATCTTAGAAGCATGTGAGACACTTGTAAGGCCCACAAGATTATAAGGATCTATGGTGAAGGCTACAAAAGGAAAAGTATGGTTGGCTGGATCAGCTGACCTGGCAGATCACTGAAGGGTCAAGACTGAGCCCACCCAGTGGTTGGTTCCAACAAGTAGTTTAGTAGAAAGAGCATCAACTCAGAGTAATTTCAATACAAGGAAGTTCTTACTGTAACTCTGCCATCCCCAACTCAACCAAGTTCTAGATTGTGTCTCTGGTGCCTTCCCTTTACCCAGAGAACTTCAGGTGGAGCAGTTATGTCTAAAAGGACATAGAAAATGCTAAACCATTTTTCCTTCCAAGGCCAGTCCACAGCCTCACCTCCTGAGATCATTTTCCCGTAAGTCTCCAGCATGAGATCCCAGTATTGTTCCTTTTGAGTGGAATCCAGGTGCTTCCACTGCTCCTAGAAAAATGCAAGGCCATGACTCTAATGAAAGTTTCTGCTCTGCCTTCCCTGCCTATAGGAAAGCTGGGGTGGGGGGTGGGATGTGCCCAAGTTTCACGGCCATCATGAGAGCTAAGCAATCATGGGAGGAGGCCAAGGGGGGATTTACAGTGTCTAAATCAGTATCTCTTGGCCTGATTAGAAAACAGTTCGATTTCAAGTTCTAAATTTCCAGTTTACATGTATCTGAGAGCAGAGGACACAGAGAAGACAGAAGCCTTTTCTACACTGTTGTCCTTAACTCTTCCAGTGCTACAGTAAGAGACTTTGAGTGTCTGGAACTTATTATTCCTTGTATTGAACTAAAATCTGGAGCATCAAGAGAGGGAAAAAGTTAAAAATTAATTTATTGGAAAACCAAGCGCAACTCACCAAAGAGTGGAAAAAATCTGTAAAAAAGTAACTGAGTCCTAAGTCTTTCTGTGAAATACAAATGGATGGATTCAAAACAAAGAGAGATGATGCTGTCAAACACACTTGGGATCTCCCAATAGAGTCTAACATTATATCATCTTTCCTCTTACTTACTGGGGAAACGAGGGTTTCTAGGGCGAGGTATCCAGTCTCATCCCACAGAGCTAGAGACTGGACACTCAAACTGGGAATATTCTCTAACTCGGATCTACTTTCATGAATTCAAATTTCAGTCTCCTCGTAGCAAACTGTACTTCTCATTCACAGCATTCACCGTGGCTTATTAAAAGTTTATGTATATGCATGTGTATATACATGTACACACATACCTCTCTGACTAATAGTTGCTTCTACTAGCATGCAAGTGCCAGGAATCAAGGACTCTGCTGTACCTTCCCGGTCTCCAAGACAGGGCACAGGGCAACTGGGGCAGGGCAGGCACTCAGTCATGTTGTATGGTAAATGAAGTCTTCAGCAAGTAAGCCCCCAGTAGGTGACATATATTAATTTCACTCTCATATGCAGTCCATATAGGCAGCCTCCTGGGCTCACCCAAGGGTTTGCAGAGAGAAGAAGGGACTCTGTAAGACTTTCAGGAACCCCAAAGCTGACACGCAATACTATCATGAATGATCAGATCATAGGGAACAGAGATGAGAAATGATGAAATCATCTTCCTAATATGCCCCATAACTTAAAAAAAGAAGTGGAAATATGAAAGAGAATGAAAATAGCAAACTTTTTAATAGTTTGTTGTTGTTAATCTTGCGTGAAAGAAGCTATGCTAACAACCTCCTGGAAAAAAAAAACATGCCAGGCAAACTGCAGGATACAGGAGTGCTCAGTCTTCTGGTCAGAACTCACTCCTTGCTTCAGCAGTGACAGAGACAAGGATGGGAACATCAGGTATGGCGCCCTCTGATGGGCTGCTTGGCTTGCTAACTCCCAGGTCTACAGTCCTGGGTTATAGCATCCACCAAGTACAGGACAAGGCAAAAAGGAACACAGTCACCTAAATCCCCAAGGGGCATAGCCAGCTGTTCAAAACTCAGAAAAACTGCTCCAGGAGTCTTTAAACAGTGAACTTCCAGTGGAAAACCATAAACTTCCTCAGGGAACTGCCAAAAAGCTGGCATGGCTGGAATGAGACCTCTTACTGTAAGAGGCAAAACACTAACTGCTGCCATTTTGCATTTTTATAAGAAGGGGAAAAAATCTAAATTCCTACTTTCAGAGGGAAGAAATAAGGGTTTGATGGGGAAATAATTTCAAATTGTGAGGAAAGAGCACCACCTAGTGACATTATGAGACACCGCCACAACTGACTGAAAGTTTGGGGACTGTGTGCCTTTTCCTGTTGGAAAACACAGTAAATACAACCAGCCTCTTTGTGAGATTCCAACACAGCCATGGATTCTGATAGTGAAGCGCCGCTGTGTAGGGCTGTTACTTCCTGCTGTCACTATTCACGAAGTTCTTAATTTATAGAAGAGATGAAAAGGAGCGACTGTAAAAAGGATTCCATCCACTATCAACATGCTTCCAAGGCAAAGAGTGCTGTCAGTTTTGAGGGGAGACACATTGGGGTTGTGTAAGAATGATTTTTGTTGTTTGGATTAAGTAAATGTCAGTTAGTTATCAGCTAATAGTAGGAAATTTTATATATGTATGTATACTACTAGTAGTAGTTAAAATGTTAATGAACTGTTTAGACCTTTCATAGGGATATTCTCCTCAGTAGAGCAGCGACAATAATCCTCCAAACTGCTTGAAATACTTGAAATAATACCCAGATCTTTTATTCCCAGGCAAGCTTCTGCCTAGCAATTTGGTGTTTGAAAGCACAAGCACAACTGACAAGGCATATATCCTTCTGTGCCCTCTCTGGCACTGTTCCCCTACACACACACCCAGGGCAAACTGCAAAGTTGCTATTCCCATTTTCAATCACAGCCTGGTTAAAAGGTAAGAAGAGAAGGGTGACTGACTCACCTGAGGCGCTGTTTGGAGAAGTGAGGCTCCAAAGTCCTGGTCTCTGATGAGCCTCTCCTCAGGTTGAGCAGGAAACTGAGAAGTAGCCATCACTGGAGTGAGAAACAGAAGTGTGAAGAATCTACTCACCCACTCTCCACAGAGAAAACTCACCTCGGATTATAACTGTTATTTGTGAGGCCATCTAAGATTTTCCTAACTCCCTCCAACCTTCCCAAAGTTTCACCTGTATTCTCTTCTAAACCAAAATCTAAATGGTTTGACTAAATCCAAAAAAATGATTTAATTATAGACCTTGAATCTCAAAAGCAGAGCAATTCATGCAAATATATCCTGCTTCCAAACATTCCAGAAATATCCCAATCTGGGCAGCATTATCATTTTCAACTCACTCTTAGGTCTACCAACCCTGATGCCCAAATTCCTCTGAGAGAGCACCCCACACCGCTATGAATAACTGCCCCTCACCTAATTCTTGTTCAGGGTCAGACTCCTCTTTCACGATGTGGCTCAGTGCCTCCCCAGGCCCGGAGGGTGAATTCTGAAGTCCCAGCTCCTGAGGCACCACTTCAAGATGAGGTTCCACTGCCCGCACTTGACAACTTGCTGATTCCACCTTCTCTGATAATATTTCCTGTCCTAGAACTTGGATGCTGATCTAAAGACCAGATAGCACTAATTACTGAAGGATCCAGAGTGAGGATTTCTGAGAAACAAAGCTAATCTTCTATGGAGATCATAAGATCCTTAGCAGTATGCAACAGGGAAAGAGAAAGCCAGCTTTATTTCCAGTTCAGCAGGAACCCACAAGGGAACCATCTTGAAAGAGGGCAAAAGTTGAGACTGAGCCAGGCCTGGGAGACCTTCAAGATAAGCCCCTAATGATGTTCCTACTGGATAGTCTCATCAATTAAAACCCAGGCATCTGTTGGAACTCCTCAAACCTTTTAGTCTAAAGGTGGAATGGAATGAGACATTTTATCTTCAATTTCTAATGGCTGAAAAATATTTAAAGTCACAGAGTCTTTTGGGGATAGACTAATGTGTTACAGTAAGTAAATATTTGGTCTTGGTCCATGCTTCCTGGCAGAGCTTCTAACACCCTTAGTATTTCCTCAAGGATCTGAGTGACAGGAATGTCTTTTGTTATTTATATTGAGGCCCATTCAACCAAACCTGAGTGTACGCTAATGAAGTGACTCTTCCTGAACCAGGTAACTTCAGGTGAGGGCTGGTCACTAGAGGAGCCAACCAAGTAAACAGAGGTTCAGATCTCCGAAGAAAGAAGGGCTGGAGATTTTCAGTCACTAATGCCCAATAATGAATCATGCTTAAGTAATGAAACATCCATAAAACCCACACAACTGTAAGTTGAGGGAGCTTCTGAGGTAGTGAACACTTCAAAATATTGGCAGGGCAGAATAACCAGAAAGGAAGGGCATGAAAGTGCTATGCTGCCACCACCTCCTCCAGTTGGAAGCTTCTGAGTCATTTCCTTTATAATAAATAGGTAAAGGTAAGTAAAGTGTTTTCCTGAGTTCTGTGAGTCACTCTGGCAAATTATCAAACCCAGGGCAGGAGTTGTGGGAACCTCCAAATTCAGTAGATCAGTGATATGTATAGAAGAGGCCTCTGCGACTTGCTTCTGGTATCTGAAATGGGGGAAGTTTTATGAAACTGACCTTACCCTGGGGTCTGAGCCAACCCCAGATAATGTCAGAACTGAACTGATCAGAACTGAACTGAATTCAAAACAACCAGCTGGTATCAGAGAACTAGAAACCTAGTTGCTGGCATAGAAAAGTCTGCATAACTGGTTTCAGGAACATTCTAGCAATACTAAGCCCCCAACTAGCTCACAGATTGTAATGCCCTCTGCTTACCCACTGCCAGAGTCTCTGGGGGTCTCCCTTCAGGCTCTCCACAAGGGTCACTGCCTCCTCTCCGCTGCCTGGACACTGCTTCCGCACCCACATCTGGATCTCCCCAGGGAGGATAGTGAGGAACTGCTCCAACATGAGGATCTCTAGGATCTGTTCTTTGGTGTGCACTTCTGGCTGTAGCCACTGAAAGCAGAGCTTTCGAAGTTGTCTCAGGGTCTCGTGGGGCCCAGACATCACCTGGTAGCGAAACTGCCTGAAAAGCTGGCGCGCGGTCTCTGGACTTGCGAGCTCCTCTCGAGGGGCAGCATCTGCTCCAGAGAACAGAGAGCTCTCAGCCTTCGCCAGTGGCGGCAGCAGGACAAGGGCCTGCCCCAACTCAACGGGCATTGTCTGGCGTGACAAGTCCTTCCAGGAGAAGTGCTTCTGGGATGCAGTTGTCTCTGGGGAGAACCAGGTCTTCACACAGCCTCTCAAAGGAACACTGGCAAGGGGGAGAGGGTGAGTGCTAAACAAAGAAGAGGGACACATTTCAAAAAGAAGAAATTTGCATGCCCTGAGAAGCCTCAGTTGCAGCTTTGAAAACCACTAATTATATTGCTTCACTTTGAAAGACTGTAAATTTGAAGTCACAAAAGAAACCACTAGTACTATATCTACATGTGACCAGTACCCTGTCATTTTATAACACTGTTTCTTGGTCCTCAAACAGCTTCACAGGGTACCTCTCATTGTTCTACTTTGGGTGTTTGAGGACCAAGAAAAAGGGCACCATATGAAGCAGTTGTACTGTGGTTTACAGGTGAGCAGCGTTTCTTCAAAACACTTCATAGCTACAGCCATCCATCTGAAGGCTGAAAAAATAAAGCTTAACAAAGACATCAATGCCCTTGAAATAAAGGCTGAAGTTGACATGATCCGATACTTCTATACTAAATGAGATTGAAAAGAAAATATTAACTCTTGCCCCACAAGGTGGAAATTCTAAGTGACTTCTTCAGTGCCATGTTGAAAACTGGTATATTTGGAAATCTATGAAAAATGTGTCACACCAGAAATTTTCAATCCTGGGCTAAAGAGGCCTACAAATTATACTAACTACTTTGAAAATATTCCTCTAGTCTTGGACTAAGTGATCACTATTTAATGGTAAATGCTATCAAAGTTGAGAAGACAGCAATTACACAGTGAGAAGAAAAATATTAAATGCAAAGTTAATATTATATTTTCAAAGGATCATGCACTATTTTCAATTATTTTTCTAGCATGTAATCCTAAGGAATATAATACTAAAGGCAAAAGAAAATGTGATTTTAGGAAAATCATAAAGAACAGAAAATACATTTATAGTACTCTACTGTATTTATCAAGAACCAAAAATTATGCGATGCACCATGTGTTTACCAGAAAGTCTGTGCATAACTGAACTACTCAGTTTAAACCCATGATGTTCAACATACATGTTTCTCACATACACCTCATCAAATTTATTTGTTTAAAGTCCACATATTCAATATATAGTCAGACAGAAATCAGTGTGCTACAGTGACATAGATTATGTGCTCACTAAATAATGTATTTTGGTCTTTGTTTCTGGCCACAGCAGAGTAATGGGAAGTATAAACTTGTCCTGTAAACTTGTCAATTACAAAACTTGAAAAAAGTTACAGGGTAACAATAAGCAAGAGTGAAATCCCTGAATGGGGAAAAACTCAGGGGGTAAGCTTCATTCCCTTCTGTCTGCCTGCATAGGGACAATTTCCCAACTTACTGCAGAAAGCTAGAGCTCAAGAAGAGTTCATAGGTCTTGCTATAAGGAGGAAGTAGATGTCAGAATTTGCAACTTCTGAAGAGGCTGGAGTCTGAAGAACAGGACAGCGGAGAGGAGGGAGATGTGGAGGAGGGGACAGAAGTCTATGTGGGATTTCCCTATGCTCTCTTGGCGAAAAGTTGGACTGCATATGAGTAAGATGAAGCTATGTAAGGTCTAACAGCAAGTAGCTACGATAGGATTAAATGGCAAGAAAAGACAGAAGGCTAATTAGTGATGAAGGGCATTGGTATTTTGACCATTAAGAATAGAGAGACTCTGTTAATATGCAAGGCATCCTGAGATACCAGAAAGGTTACATATTAGAGAAGTCAACACCATACCCTAGAGTAAGACATACTCTAAACCTGCCCTTAAAAACCTACAAGCAAGCCTCAACATGACCCATAGACAGCACTCTACTGGTCTAATGTGATCAAATTAGAAGGACTTGGGAAACACTCTGGACTTTCCAAAGATCTGCCCCAACAAGGCATAAAACCACCACACCAACACAAGTCAGAGGTGATCAGTCAGTAATTAAAATCAACACTTCACAGAATGGTAACAGATTCTTAAAATCTATGATGTGTCATCCACAACACCCAAGGTGAAATTCAAAATTACTAGACATACTTAGACTTTTTTTAAAGAAAATGTGACTCAACATTAAGTGAAAAAAAAACAATTAAGAAAACCAACCCCAAAATGGCCCAAGGACTGAAAGAAAAATGTTGTCTTAAGAGATAGACTTTATACCAATAAATAGAAATTATAAAAAGAATCAAATGCACATTCCAGAAAAACAACTATCAGCTTAGAATTTGCCATCCAGCCAAAATATGTCAGAAACAAGACTCAAAATAAAGGCATTTTTTCAGATAAATAAGCTAGAATGTCATCAGTTATGTTCACTATAAGAAATGACAAAGGACATTCTTCCCTTTGAAATCCCAATCTACAGAAAGGCATAAAGATCTCCAAAAAATGGTAAGTATATGTTGAATAAATATAAAGCACTATGCTTTTATTTCTTATAATTTCTTTAAAAGTCAGCTGATTCTTAAAAGCAAAAATAATGAAGTAGAACATAAGTGGAAGCAAAAGATTTTTAAACAGTACAAAAGAGGTAAATGCAATTAATCTTGCTAGATTATGATTATATATTTATGCAGAGCTGAGTAGAAAGAGTAGTGTTAAGTGACAAATAGAGTATGTTGTTAAGTGAGAAGCAAGAAATGTGTATCGTGAAATATAAAGTGAAATTTTCAAAATATTAAAGTAGACCTTAAGTTAAACTTTGATTATTTAAGGAGGCATACTTCTGGCTGTAAAAATCTTATACAAAGAAATAAAAAAAACTTTAAAAACCAATATGGAATCTTAGAAACACTCAATAACCCAAAATGTGATAGGGAAAAAGCAAGAGAATAAAAACAGAAAGCTCAAACATGAAAATAAAAAAGACCAATACCTAATCATCTTAATAATTACATTAAGTATAAACGGACTATACGCAGAGATAGTTAATTTTTAAAAGCAAGGCCCAACTATATCCTGTCTATAAGAAATATTTTATATATAAGGACAAGATAGTTTGGAATTAAATGATAGGGAATGATATTCTATTCAAATAGTGAACACATGAAAGCTGATATGGCTAGATAAGTATATGACTAAGAAACTTCAAATACAGGGGGAAAAAGTGGCTTAAGTCATCATGAATATATAGTGTGGTCATACTAGTATCTGACAAAGTGGCCTTCAAGATAAAAGGAAATAAAGGACATTTTAGTATGATAATAGGTCAATTCATCTAAGACATAAAACAATCAAAGTGCATATCTAATATCAAATCTTCAATAATACCTGGAGATTTTTGCAGTAATTGGTAGAATAAGTAGACTCCCTCCAAAAAAAAAATCAGCAAGGATAAAGAAAATATGAGAACAGCATCAACTAACTTAATCCAATTGACATTTAGACTCTACAACAGCATAAATTTCAAGACTGGAATCTTAAAGTATATATTCTTTGATGATGGTGCAACTAAATTAGAAATCAATAAGATATCTAGAAAGTCACAGTAAATGGAAATTACTAAAAACACTCACGCAATCTGTGTGTTAAAAGAAAAAATATCACAAGGGAAATTAACATTTATATTTCATATTGAATGACAATTAAAACACAGCACAATGTGTAGGAAATAGAAAAAAACACTGCTTAGAGGCAATAAAAGTCAAATATACATGTAGCCTTCACTATCTAAATCTGTTTGACTCCTGAATTCCAAATAACAAGCAACAAGATTTCAGATAGCAAGGAATTGATTGAGCTCTAAACATATTCAAATTTACCTGATCCTGAATCAAGATAACAGTTTAGACAAGATTTGACAAAAATGACTTTCAGGGAAAACTACTGATCCTAAATAATAGTTAAATATAATTTTAGTAATTATTATATTGTTGTAAAATAGTAAGAAAACACCTCGGTTATTCAAAATTATAAGTTTTTTTTTTAAGATCTATTTTATTTATTTATGCTCGCAAGAACTGGAGGCCGAGAGGATTCAACAGAACTGAGTGGGGAGCAGAACAGGCAGATTTGAAATACACAGCTGAGGGGAGCAGTGGGCAGGATTTGTGACTTAGCTCCCCAGTAGGGGACTGAGTAGAGGCTGGAGATAGTTTGATAGTGCTGGGACTTAACCTCTGCACGCTACCAGAGAGGCCCGGCTTATGGGTTTTTATCCCAATTATTTCAGGGGTACCCGTTTCTGTTACCAAAAAAAAGTTACCCCAAAGTATAGTTGTTACATTTATTAAAGCTGTTACAAATTGGGATGAAGTTTAACGTACACCTGGGTAAGTATACTTAGTATACATACTCATAGAAGTAATTGTTTACTGAACACCTGTTATTGACAAAGATTCTTCTTAACCAAACTTTAGTCAAGCTCCTGAATCCTCGTTTTGGGGTAGTTTACAGAAAATACCCCATCTTTGATATCGAGTAAAATTCTACATCCCCAAACGTGTTATCTGACCATCCTGATATCCGATCAAATTACTTATCACCTGGCCTACCTTCCACAAAACTCCAATCATAACTCCCGTCAAATAGATTGCCATTAGCAATTTTCCATTCATAACCCCGCACCCCCCCTCCACTTAACACCCCCCCCTTTTTTTTTTTTGGCAACAGCTCTGCTTCTCCTAGTATTCAGAGCACAAACCAATCCCTCTCTGCTACTGCAAACTCCATACTAGACCCTCTGAATGAAGCCTGCCTTGCCATCTAAAGTATAGTAATTTTCTCTTTAACTCTATGTGGACCCTGTTCCTGTCATTTTTAATTCTTAAAATTACCGGGCAAAGTTTTGAAAGCCAGAACCTCTGACGATCAGGGTGGCAACCAAATTCAAACCCAGGAAGCTCTATAGCTGGTGCTTGGGGAAGACGGCCGTCAACGTAAGGATATTTAGGAGGCGAGTTTGGGAGCTGTCACTAACGGCTGGGGAGTAGCTACCGGCACTGAGCACCTGGCAGGCCGGCGCTTCTGAAACCCCACAAGGAATAAACAGTTCCTTCCGGGCGGTACTCCAACGATGCATTCTCTACCCCCCCCCCACCCCCCACCCATAGCCCCAACACCGACTGCACCC
>NW_004567118.1:25810356-25825861 GCF_000260355.1 Condylura cristata | reverse complement strand
CCAGCTCACGCGCGCTCACCTCGGCTCGCAGCGCCAGCTCCCGGCGCACTTCCGGGAGATGGGCGGCTGCGCGCGCCTCTGGTGGCCGTCAGGCGACTGGCGGGGGCGGGGCTGGATGGGGAGGGGCGGGGCCGGAACTGAGGCGGACGCTACGATTGGCCACAAGGGCCGCCCGCCCCGCCAGCGCCCCCGCTGCCCCGAGGCTGCCAGCCCAACGGCCGTTCATCCGAGCTCTTCGCGTGAGATTTCCCCAAACATTTATTGAGTTCCTTGTCTGTGCCAGGCACGGGACGAAACACTGCGAGGGCCACAAAGGTAATTCCTTGTCTGTCCCAGACCCTTGCACCTAGTCCCACACCCCAAACTGAAATTGTCATCTGGTCCTGGACCGAGGTTTCTCTCTTCTTTACACTCTTCGACCTCCCTGGGCCATTTGATTTGACCAGACCTTGCTCTGTCATGCTTTTCCCAGTTCTCAGCTATTACACTTCCTAGCCGCTCGCCTTGCACTTCTCTTTCAGGGATGGCATTCGGTGAGGTGCCAACCTCTGCTTCCACCTTCCTCACTGCATCGGCCTCCCTCCCCACTACCCTTTCCTCTTTCTTACTCTATTTCAACAAGGATGCCATCCTTACCTCCTCACACCCTTTCCTCAGGCCAACAACTGCCAAGTAAGGAGGACCTTACTCCTCCTTCCCCCATCTCTCGGACACCACTTTCACTCTCCATTCTCGCCTTCCTCCTCATCACTTCCAACAAAAATAACTGCCTACATTGTCTCACAGTGTACGAAGTAAGTAAGGTCTGACCCATTTTTAGGATTTTCTCACTCTGCCACACAGGCGTCTTGTGATACTGTGTTGTGTCAGTACAAGCATGTGCAAAGCTGGGTTGCTAGAGTTAGGTCTGCATCACATGTGTGCTAATCCTGGGTGATTGGCAAACGGAGGTCATTCATAAAAGGAGTCAAACTGTGGAGATCTGCAGGGCCCCACATTTAGAGATCAAAGGCATCTCCTCAGGAGAAATGGGGGGGGGTTGTTTTGTTTTGTTGTTTGATGGGGGGAGGTCTGGGGGTGTGGAATTAAGGGAGGATTGAGAAGAGAAGAGAGATATGTATCATGATATCCTATCACATCTGAAAACTAACCAGTGGACAAGAGTCAATCTATTCTCTGGATCTCATGAATGAACAAAACCCAATGTATGAAAACTATTTCAACTTAACCTAGGCTGAAGTTTCTAAAGTTGACTTGTGATGGAGGCTAAGAGTAGAAAATTTAGAATGGAGGTATCACAAGACCAGAAACTGTCATTAAACCAGCTAGAGAAATGGAAAGCCTTAGGTGCCAATTGCTATACCAAGTATCAGGCTGCTATAGAATGGATCTGGGTTGCAGACCAGCGTGGGGACAGGGAGATGGAGGGCCATTGCAGAGGATCCATAGTCCTTTCAAATTACATAGTCATGCCCTAGAAATAATTTATTCCACAGAAGATAAGGATTCCGAACCCCTCCCAAAGAGAAGATATTAGTGCAATTTTTGCGCTGGCAAAAGGCAATTCTCCTCCCCACCTATGACTAAGCATGTGTTTCTTTTCACAAACCTTTCCCTTTGCAAAAGAGAAACAGCTGCTCTCCTCCCAAGACTGCCCACCTGTGTCTGTGCAGGCATTTCTTTCTCAAAACCTGTCCTTTTTAGGGGCAGTACTTTCTGCTGATTTGTGTCTGTCCCAAGCATCCTTTTCTTTCCTTTCTTTTTTTGATTTATAAATCTGCCTTTTTGGATTAAACTAAATATCTCTGCCTTGTGGAGAAATTCACTGTGTACTGCTTAAAGGGAAGCTTTGATGAAATTTTCTCAGAGGTAACCCAAGGACCCCTTCTCTGAACCAGCATATTCAAATTGACATCACCCAGTACTGTTCCAATAATAGGTGTACAGCAATGAACTAAATAAGTTAAAGTCTCTGCTCACAGGGGACTTGCGTTTTAGAGGGAAATGGACATTACTTAAATATACAAGTAATGGTAAGTATGTTGGGTAACATACTTACCCATAATAAAATTAAATCAAGGTAAGGGGGGCTAGGTAGTATTAGAAATGGAGGATAAATTTCATAGGATCACCAGGTTGTCTGGTAAAACAGCCTTGAACACAGACCTGAAATAAAGAAACAAAGCTTAATGGATATATCTTGGGGATGATTCCAGGCAGAGGAAATAACTAATACCTGAGACAAGTCAAGAGAAATGAGCCCTGAACGCATCAACATGTAGGGTTGGGGGAATCCATCATAGAAGAAAGAGAAAGGGAAGAGATAGACATAGAAAGTACAGAATGATGTCCTGGAAGCCCAGTGCAGAAAATGATCAAAGAAAGAGGAGGGAGTAATCAACTGTATCAAATGCTAGTGATCAAATACATAATGAGAATTGACCATTAGTTTTGGAATCATTGGTGAGCTTGTCAAAAGTAGCTGGGAGTGGAGATAATCTAAATGATGTCAGTTTAACAGAGAAAACTAGAGCAACAAATATAAACAAATAATTCTAGACATTTTGCTATAGTGGAAAATATCAAAATGAGACAAATTATAGGTATTATAGCATACTTATGTGCTGATTACAATGATTCAGAAGGGAGGAAAATTTTTTATCTCAGGGAGGAAACATCTATTGACTAATACCTTCCTGCAGAGAAGAGGTTGGTCTTAGAATCACAAGGTTCTAGAGTACACCTACCATCAGCCATGTAGGGCACTTATGGATAACAATTTCCACTGAAGAAGAGTTTATAGCAACAACTGTAAAGTCACATCAAAACAATTTGTAAGGGCCCTCCCTGGTGGCGCAACTGCTTAAAACCCAGCACTGCAAGGGAGCCTCAACCACTTCAGTGGCTTCAGGGCCAAGTTCAATCCCCAGCCAGCCTCCAGGTGACCCACATGGTGTGGCAGACCTCTCCTGACCCTCTCACTGCTCCCCTCAGCAGTGTATTTCAGTGCAACTCCTTGTTCTGCTCTCCACTCTTTCTCTGGGGAATCCTCTCATCACCCCTGCACCTCTGGCCGGTACCCCAGTTCTGTATGCATAAATAAATGAATCTAAAAAAAAAAATACTTCAGAAGGTATGAATCAACAAAATCGACAATACCCCAAAACAAGAACTTGCAGAGAAAATTGGAAATAATAGCTATCAGGAAGAAATTTTGTTTTTATTGCTACACGATGATCTGATCTATCTCTTTTGACCCTTGCACTCTCTCCACCCCCTCTCAACTAAGAAAACTCACTTCATTTATTAATGCCTGCTAGTTTTTAAATCAGCATTTTTCTCTGTTGACTCATCTGCTATGTAAATGTCCAATATTTGTCTTTGTCATTGATTTGCTTAACTACTCATAATTCCTTCAAATCCCTTTCATTTTGTTGTAAATGGAAACATTGCATCTGTCCCTGCAGCTGAAAGACAATCCTTAGTGTGGATATGCATGTCTTGAGGCAGTCTTCTATCAGTGAGCTTTTGGGTTACTCTCATGTCCCCACTAATGTCAATAGTACTGCTGTTAACATAAATGAGGACTTATTTTTTGAGTGGATGGTTTCATGTTCTTCAGGCAGATACTCAAGAGTGGGATTGCCTGCTTATAAGGTAATTCCATTTTAATTTTTTAAGGTAGCTCCAGATCACTTTCCAGAATGGCTGTAGCAATTCACATTCCCTTCAACAGTGTATTAGGGTTCCTCTTTCTCTGTATGTCCTCTCACATTTGTCCTTGGGAGTTTGTGCTATTCTCACTAGTAAGAGATGATATCTTATTTTGGTTTTAACTGGCATCTCCCTTGTTAGAAGCCATGATGAACATTTTGACATGTTATCTGTTGGGATTGTATTTTCTTTGGTGAATTGTCTGGATCTATAGCCCAGGGTCTCCTTGGTGGCACAGGGGATTAAAAAAAAAAAAAAAGTCAGTGCTATCAAGCTATTGGTAATGACTGCAGCACAAGTTTGATCCTGCAACCAGAGAGCTGACCCACCGGGCACAGCAGACGCCTCCTGTCTCACCCACTGCTCCCCTCAGCAATATATTTTAGCACATCAGCCTGTTCTGCTCCCTACTCTGTCTCTGGTGAGTCCTCTCACCTACCACAACTCTGACCTCCACCCCAGTTCTTGTATGAATAAATAAAAATAAATCTTAAAAAAAATTTGCAGCCTATCAGATCTGCTGTCCATTTATCAATTGGGTTGTTTGCTTATTGTTGAATTGTATAAGATTTCTTTTTTATATCTGAGATACTAATTCCTTGTTGATTATGTAATATGTAAATATTTTGTCCCCTAGTAGGATGTCTTTTTAATCCATTTATATTTTCTTTAAAAATGTAAACCTTTTAAAATTAAAGTAAACCCAATTGTTTTCTTTTGCTTTTACTTCCCTTGCTGTAAGGGTGGAGTCTCCAAAAACATCTTTGTCATTGATGACATGGAGTATACCACCAATGTTTTCTTCTATGTACCTTATTGTGTTTAAGGCCTTATAGCTAAATCCTTAATCTATTTGGACTTCGAAGGAGTATTTTTTTTTAGATTTATGTTATTTATGTATAAAAAAAAGTGGGCTGTAGGCTAGAGGTGTTGGGGGTGGGATGAGAGGAGACACCAGACACAGGGTGGGGCGCAGAACTACATGAAATACACTGCTGAGGAGAGCATCCGTGAGACAGGAAAAGTCTGTTGCGCCATGTGTGTCCTCCCTTGCCGGAATTAAATCCATGCCATATTGGTTGGCAATGACAGCCCTGAGACTTAACCCCTGTGGCTAGGGAGGCCCCTAAAGGAGATTATTAAATGAATATCTTAAGTTGTTAAAAAAGGAAAAGAAGTAAAAGCATAAAATAGAAGAATAACATCAGAGGGAAAGAGAGAAAAGAAGGAGAAAGGCTGAATTGGAAGAAAGAAAACTATAGGGTCGAGTAAGTTTTTTACAAACTGTTATAAAAGATATTCACCTTTTATTGTTGTTGGGGAAAAAGGATCCTCAGTCTGAGGCTTCAGAATTTCAAAGGTCAACCCTCCTCTATGCAGATATTTGTAGGTGTGATGATTTCTCAGTTCCTCAGAAGGGTCTATAATTTCTTGTTAAGTCACTACATGTTGGAAAGACACATTTAAAGTTCTACCTCCATGGACCTAGAGAAAGAAATCCCACCCACCAGCACTGAATATGATGGATTGCCCAGCCCCCTCGTTTGGACATATGTTAAGCAGACTTGTCTGTGTGAGAAGCACCACAGGGAAGGTCATGCCATGGAGGGACTGACAATCGGATTCTATGTTTTTATTTTCTTTGAACACATTGAGACAGAGCTTCCCTGGTGGCCTGGGGTTAAGTCTCAGTGCTGTCACCACTGAGGCCTGAGTTGATCCCCCTGCCAGGAAGCTGGCTTATTGTGGTGCAGCAGACCTCTCCTGTCTTGCCTGCTGTTCCTCTAAGCAGTGTATTTTAGTGAGTACACCTGTTCTGCTCCCCACTCTGTCTTTGGTGAATTTTCTCACTCTCCCCTCACAAACACACCTCTGGCCTACACCCCAGTTCTTCTGTGCATAAATAAATAAAGCTTAAAAAAAAAAAAAAGACTTAAAGAAAAAAAAATTGAGATATACTGAAGTTGACACATGTTGGAGCAAACTAACCCTAACAAAATGACCATGTAGTTTTAAAAGTTTTCTGCAAAGTAAATTCAGTTTAAAGTAACAGTAATAATGCAGGCACAGGTAAACAAGAAGATGGCAGACTACACTTTTGGCTTGATTTCTGTTTCAAAAAAGAAGTGATGACCATGCCAACCTAATTATATCTGACCAAAACTTAGGCAAAAAGACTCCAAATATTAGGAGGTTAGCAATATGTGCATTTATATCCACTATTATTAGTGTTAAATGGTAAATGTTAAACAAATATGTAAATTCTACATATTACACAGAGAACATGCACACACACATATTCTATAGTTTAATAGGTGGATATATGTGCATATGTATGTATGCTTACACTAGTGTATTTTAATAATGTATAATTAGATTTTTTAAAAAGATACAAGTTATCAACCTATTTAGAATATATTATACATACAGAGATTATAGATTGATATCCCCAGAACACAAAAATAATTTTTCAACACTGATTAAGATCATGCAATATCAACTACTTTGTGAAATTTCATTAAATCGAATGAAAAATATCTAGTCGCCCTATTAAGGTCCAAATGAATGAAAAACCAATACATAAAAATGTTGCATATAAAAAGTTTTAGTGCTTTTCATTTTAAGTCTACAGCAGAAATTACTAAACACAACATATCTTCCATAAGTTAGTAGTTTGTAAGAGCTACTAACTTATCTCAGGGATTATGAAAATTAGTGGTCCAGTTCATAAACTTTTTTCTTAATTAGAAGATGGTATTGAAAAACAGGCTTGTGCTGCCAGTAATGTCCTTTTCCCATTTGGAGATTTTATAAAGATTCTTTTTCCACTTACTACAACCCACAAAAGTTAGTATCAAAAATAAGCTAAACTTAAAACCAAAAAAATCTCTGAATAATAGGATTAAACCAAGGTTTGCTCAAATTATGAGGTATAGTCAGTCTCCTTGTTAATCATATGTTAGTGAGAACTTTATTTAATACGTAAAACAGATATTTTAAACATTTTTATTCTTACCTCAGCCTTTTTTGACTTTTATTTTCTCATTTTATAATATAAAATGCAAACAAAATAATATATGTATATTATTTGTGAATAAATACGTATACAAATAGTGGCTATCTAGCCTCAAAACATTTTTATTGCTAAAGAGTGCTTTATCAAACAGAGAGCCCAGTCCTCTATAACAGTGCTTCTAAACCTGGCTGCACAGTGGACTCACACAGAGGGCACATTAAAGCCAAATTTATTCCCTTCTCTCCTAATCAGATTTTCTAAGAAGTGGGATTTGGAAGTATGACTTTTCTTTCATTGACGTAATAATGGTTTACAGTGTGGTACATGATTCAGAGTTAAGGGATCGCCATCTTCAGGTGTGCTACCAAAACACCTCTAATCCTTCACCATAACTATTATTCTCCCTCCTTTCTTTCTTTTTTCTCTTCTGGTAGCACCATTTCTACAGTCAGATTTGTTATTGGCTTGAGTTTATTGACCCTTTGTCCTTTTTCTCTATATTCCACCTATAAGTGACACCATCCTGTATTTGTCTATTCTCTTTCTGACTTAATTCAATTAGCCTAACTCCAACCACATTATCACACATGGCGGAAGTTTATCTTCCTAATGTACTTATCTCTCTTTGGATATGTAGGTTCTTTCCATAGCTTGGCTATGGAAATAGTGCTGCAAGAACAGAAGTGTGTGTATATCCCTTTGAATTGGTGTTTTGTATTCTTTGGGTAGGTACTCAAGTGGATTTTCTAGGTCATATGGTACATCTATTTTAAATATTCAAGATACTTCCATTATTATTTAGAAATATGATTTTTAACAAACTGGAAGAAAATCATTGCAATGCACAGCTATAAATAATTATCTGTTAAATCAAATTTCAAGAGACAAATAGATCTAACTCACTGTCATAGGATATATACATATATATGTATATATACATTTGTATGTGTATACATATGGACAGGAATAATGGTAACAGAATGAGTAGTAATCAGGATGCTTTTGGAAGAAGTTTAAACAGAATAAACTTTCCATGCTTGCTTTTATTCTCAATTTCTTAGAACAAAGCCCTTTAATATAATAGCTCAGTTACCTGAGCCATCTCTCCTTAAGTAAATGAGATAGAGTAATGCTACCTACTTTTTAGCATTGTTAGGAGATGTGCTATCCATTTTAGGAAAGGAGATTCCTCTAGAAAAATGGTAAAATATTATTATATCTGAGCAGAAATGTTGTTTCTATCACACTGATCTTGCCATGCTGTTTAACAAGGCAATGTCCAGATGTCCTAGAGGAAAAAATATGATGTGTGATGGTGATTAGAAATAGACTAAAAGTCTCAGCTCAATTAATTTAGTATGTAAAATGTGATAATTCTGTGATTGTGTCATAAATATCACATTTTTTTTTCAAGCTTAAATGTAAACCCAAAGGAAAACTATGAATGTTGACTGATACCCCACCACTGAGGCAGACTTTATTTCTGTCATTTTAAAATCCAATTATGCATCTGAATTTTTTGTCTTTTTTTTTTCCTTTTATTAATTATTTATTCATTTTACTTTGCATCTGAGTTTCATTGCTATTCTTATAGCTATGACGATTCTACCTTTTCCCATCAAGAAGGCATGGGGATCGCTGAAAGCTGGGATCTCACCTGGTCAAGTCTCTCCATAAATGTGTATACCTCTTTTGAGCTTCACCTCATGCCAGGAAAAGTTCTAACCTTCAGATGCAGATCTGGAAAGTTTCTGAGATAAGGCAATTCATTAATTCATTAACTGACAAGGGTGTCTTTATGACTTGGGTAGGTCTATTTGGATAAGAATCTCCCAGGGCTTGCATAAGAGGTTCATACTCCCCTGAAATTTCACCGCCCAGAATTCTTCTTTGATCCCCATAAATGCCTCATCTTGACCACTTATTAACTGACTTATGCTTTTTACATGATCACATGTTACCATCCATGGGCTTCCTTCACTTTAAACTGACTGTTACATTGCTGAGTCCATGAACCTGCCAACTTTGGACCTCAGGCCCTGCCCTTGCTGGGTCTGTGACAACCAGGACTCTGGAAAACCTGATTCATAGAGGGAAGCTCCATCTGTACCTGCTATCTGGTGTTAGCAATGACTGGCTGTCTGTCCATACTGGATTTTGGTCAGCACTGGGTTTTTCAGACTGAGATTTCCTTCTAACATAAATTTCCAAAACTATGTGGTGACTCCTGAAGGTCTCACCCATCGACAAGTAAGAGAAGCAAATTTTTTCTTCCCTTGGAGAGACAGCAGGATAGGTGACTCATCTATCACTGCTAATTAGCAAAAAAGGGTCTGAGCATTGGGGAACAGACAAAGAAAAAAGGATTGGGATTAACCAGACACCAGGCCTTTAAAAAAAAAAAATAACTGTTTCCCAGAATGTAACCTATTCATTATGCCATATTAGGAGAACAGAAAAAATAAAGTTAATCAGTTTGTTAGAGAAGGTGTTGAAGAGGGCCACCACAGAGAGATTTGAGTTGCCTGCAGAAATGTGCAGAAGAAATGGCTTGTAACCAAAGAGCCCTCTGGGAATGCCTGAGAGTTTCTGCTGACCAGAGAGTGTAGGGTGGTTTCTGGGGAAGAATCCAGGTTGACTGCTAGTTGCAGTCTGTGGGGAGTTGGGGGAGGCACTGCTCCATCATTTGATGCATATATACTTGTGGTTTGTTTTTTTCTTTTTATGTTGTAGTAGAGCTTTAACCACAATATAATGTCCTTTTATCTTTAATCTTTTATCTTTCTTATTTGAAAGTTGGTTTTATCAAATATAAGTATAGCTGTTCATGATTTATACCTGTCTTCCAATCTTTCAGTCTATGTTTGCCTTATTTGGTAGGTGAGTTTCTTGGGCAGAAGATTGAGCTTTGTTTTGAAATCCATACAGCCACTTTGCATGTTTTGACTGGTTAGTTCAAGTCATTTACATTTAAGGTGATTATTGAGATATAGATATTTATTGACATTTTGTTATGTTTTTATTTCTTGTTTTGGTTTGTCTTGTCACATTTAAATTTTTTTGAGGGATTCTTTTTTTTATGGCCCATTCCCATTGTCTTATTATTATTTCTCTTATTTTTTGTTTTAGTATTCAGCTGATATTAGGGCAAAATGGATTATTTGTGTGGCCTGTTAGACCATCTGCTCTTTGGCTATTCCTAATGGGCCACCTTGCTACCTTCTTCTCCTCCATTTAAGAAATTCAGTTGTCTTGGCTTCAATATTTAGTGTTCTGTTGCTTTATAATAACTCTTTTTGGATTTCTTTAATGTGTAGCTTGATGTTGAAAATCCTTTTACATTTTGTTTTCCAGTGAAGCCCTGTGCTCTTCCTTTTGTCTTGATCATTAACTTTGGGTAGAGGATGCTGAGGTAGGAGTATTTTCTTTAAATACTTTGAATATCTTTCTCCAGGCCCTTCATGCTTGTAATGTTTCTGTTAAAAAAAATCTGATGATAGTCTGCTTGGTGTTTCCTGATAGGTTACCCTTTTCTACCTTGATATTTTTTGTGTCCTGTCCTTACTGTTAACCTATGTGTCTTGGTGTGTATCTATTTAGTATTATTTTGTTTGGAATACTTTGTGCCTCTTGGGTCACAACTTCTGGTTCATTTCCCAGACTGAGATTTTTTTTTTCAGTGATTATTTCTTTAAGTAGGTTTCCTTCTCCTTCTGGGATCTCATGAGATAGGTATTATGTCTCTTTAAATTGCCCCAGAGAGCTTTTGCACTGTTTTCTTTTTATTCTTTTGTTCTCTACTTTGTTCTATTCTTTAGTCTTCATTATTGTGTATTCAGATTCCCTAATTCTCTCCATTGCAATGTTTGTTTACTATGAAGGCCTTCAATTGTATTTGATAAGCCAGCTCTCTTGTTCCTTAACTCCATTATGTTCTAATGTAGCTGCTCTTATTTTCATTCTATTCTGTTTTTGTTCATTTGTTTATTAAGGGCCATCAGCACTGTCAGGACCATTGCCCTGAATTTCCCTTCTACCATGCTCCACACTCCACTGAGTTAGGGCTCCTTCAGAGATTTTTTTTTTCTGTTTGGCATTCATAATATATTCTTCTGTTTTGTATGGATTTTAGTAAGGCTAAATATTCAAGTTTTGGTTTTGTAGTTGGAATAGTCAGGAGACTAGTATCAATTAGGGGTAGTGGGTTTGAAACTGGAGCAGAGTGGCTTGCAAGTGTTCTAGATGTCTTAGTCTCAGATAGGGGATGGCAGGTGTTTCAGGTATCTCATCCTGGGCTTCAGTAGTAGTCTCTGCTATAAGAAATCCAGATTCTCTGACCCAATTCAGAAGTAGCTTCAAGTTCAAGCCAGTAGTTACTAGCTTCAAGTTCAAGCCAGTAGTCCTCACTGTCTGCTCTCCCACTGTGTCTCCACCACAACGCACCCTCCACTTGCTCTTGCACTCTCTTTTTTTCTTTATAAATTATGTTTATTGAAGTAAAGTAGATTTACATCTTTGTATCATGCACACTCTTATCCAGTGCAGTGCTAGCACCTGACAAATGTAAGGTAAGCTACATTTTTCCTGTTTAGGAAAGAGCACTTTGATTTTGCCATACATTGTTCATAGTAATGATCTTAGTATGTTATTTCGATCCTGTCTTATAAGGAAGAAAAATTATTATATGGCAGAGTCAAGCGCTTCAGAGTTGTGGATTTTTTTTTCAAGGTTGTAGCATCACAGTGCACCCTACATGTGAATCTGCTGGCTGTTGATACATTTTGCCTAACTGTTTTCTCTTTTCCCCCAAAGGTTATAGTGGCTACTATTAATTTTACCAAAGAAACTAAACTTATATAATTCATTTTAAAAACATTTACTTATATATTTATTTATTTATGGCATAGAAGAACTGGGGTATAGGCCCGAGGTGGGGGTATGGGGGGAGTGGAGGAGGGCAGGGTTAGGGGATTCACCAGAGACAGTGTGGGAAGGAAAACAGGCAGGTTTACTGAGGGGAGCAGCAGGCAGGACAGGAGAGTGCTGAGACTTAACCCCTAGGTCATCAGGGAGGCCCCTTATGTCATTCTTTTTTTTTTTTTTTAACCATGTGTGTATTTACTGGGGTTCTGATAAAAAAAAAAGTCACAACTGGTTAGCTTAATAGGCATGTATTTTCCCACAATCTTTGGAGGTTAGAAGTCTGAGACCAAGGTGTTGACAAGGTTGGTTTCTCCTGACCTCTCTCTTCATGGCATGTAGATTGCTATCTTCCCTGCCATATCTTCAAATAATCTGTCCTCTGTATATATCTGTACCCTAACCTCCTTCTAAGAAAACCAGTCATATTGGATTAAGGTCCATTCCTATGACCTCATCTTACCTCAGTCACCACTTTAAAAGCCCTCTCTCTAAACACAGTAATATTCTGAAATATTATGAGTTAGGACTTTAACATATACATTTTGGGGGTGGAGTGCAGTCTATTACCAGCCATAGGACACTAATAAGTAAGAAAAAGAGCAGAAGATAAAAATATAAGCTCATAGCTTCATCAATTTGAATAAACTGTGGTCCTTTTTTGGCTGTGCTCACATATCGACTTAATGGGATGGCTATTATCCTTAGTTCTTATCCACCAGTTTATAATGCTAACAGCAATGTAAGTATATGTCAGTTTCATCACAAATCCAGCACTTGATATTATGGAATAAAAATCAACTTATTTATATATTACTTTTTAAATTCATTTTTCTTGAATGATTTTCCCAAGTTAAGTGATTTCTGGTAGTTCTATTCATCAAATTTATTTTTCTCATTTATATTTGTTTAAGTATATCAGGCCAATGTCTTTCTGACTTGATTAAACACCTTTTGAACAAATTTAAATATAACTTGTACATACCTAAAATTATATAGAAATACTATATATTTTTTAAATTTATGGGTTTTTAAGAAAATAAGATTGTATAATCTCTAGTATTGCCTCTCATATTTTTACTAAAGGAATAATGATGTGTGTATATATATATATATACACATGTATATATACATATATATATACATATATGTGCAAAAGAGGTGTGTAGTACTTTACATAAGATTGTGACTATATTAATTGTCTACATCAATGAATGGGAGTAGAATTCTCATGATACTTTCAGGGTGGGGAGACTAAATGTTCCCCAAGCCTTTTCTTGGCATTGTTCCAATCATCAATGAATTAAATCTGAGAAATGAGATCACTCATACACACCCTCACACACACAAGGAGACACCCCAATGACATTTAGATAACAGGAACTGTTTGGGAACAATCCTGGAAGAAAGTGTCAGAAAATTGCTCTAATTGCTCCAATAGAACAGTTTGCTATTTGGTCATCTTGCATCTGGAGTATGATGATGTTGGGAAGCAACATTTGGCTCATTTTTCAGCAAACAATGAAGATACTGATATCTTTTCTCAGTATGCTGAAGTGATTAACACAATGAAAATCAAAATTATTGTGACAGGGGGAACCCCTGTGTTTCTGCATTAACTTTTTAAAAAATATTTATTTATTTATTTATACAGAACTGGGGTACAGGTGTGAGAGGATTCACCAGAGAAAGAATGGGGAGCAGAACAGACAGATTGACTGAAATACAATGCTGAGGGGAACAGCAGGTGGGTCAGGAGAGGTCTGCTGTGCCATGTGGATCACCTGAAATCAAACTCCTGCTGCAGTGGCTGCTGATGTCTTCATAGCGCTGTGCTTTAACCTGTTGCGCCACCAGGGAGGACCCATCTACATTATCTTTACTAATCACAATTTCATTTTTTGAATGAAGTATTTTATTTGATTTCTGAAACAAAGATTGTAAGGTACTAATGCATAACCTTGAAAGACAAGACCTTCCTTCACTTTCCAATCTGCTCCTCAAAAATGGAAAATGGGGCTCTCCCTGGTGGCACAATGGGTTAAAGCACTGCATTATGAAGCTCTCCTAAGCAGCTGCAGCTCTAGTTTGATCTCCTACCAGGGAGCTGACCAACATGGTGGGTGGGGGCAGACCCGCCCACTGCTCCCCTCAGCAGTGTATTTCAGTAGATCTGCCTGCTCTACTTCCCACTCTGTCTCTGGTGATTCTTCTCACCCATCACACCTCTGGCCTGTACCCCAATTCTGTAAGCATAAATAAATAAATCTTTTTTAAAAAAATGGAAACTGTTAGGGAGCCATCAATGCCTCCTTCTGCTTGTCATTGCTGTATACATCGCTCAAGATTTAGATAGACTATTGTACTGAGGGCTGAACAGATTGGAAATGAAACTTTCTTTTCAGGTTATGATAAAATTTCTCCTTCAAACAAGCCACATTTAGGATACCTCAGGACCAACAAGATTGGGACGGGCTACTGAGTCCAAGATGGGGACTTGGAATATTTATAAAGGCCTAGATTTGGAGATATTAATCACACAACCAAGCCCTGTGAGGAGAGCTCTGGCCACAGGAATGTGGATGATTCTCCACATAAGTAGTTACCGGCTCTCACCTTGAGTTTGCCTTGATTGCCTCCCCAGTTCCCACATTCTGTCTGTAACCATTGCTAGCTGAGCAATGAAGGTGATGGCTGAGCTTGGGTTAAGAGCAAGAAGGAGGGCTATTTGGACGGAGGACACATATTTGACACACTATGAGGAAGTTCTAATATAGATGTGTCTGGTTGGAAGAAAGGTTGGAAAGGGCAGAGATTGTGCAATGCTTCCAAAGGGCACGTTATATCTAACTCCGTGGTTTCAACTTAGGAGGTAATGTAGGTGGCCATTTTATTACAGGCAATGCATACCTCTACCCAGAGGTCTATGAATGGCCACAAACTCCTCGCCTCATAAAAGACCAACTTTTTGCCTATAGTTGCTGCATTCCTAAAAATCAAAGTCTTTGCACAAAGCACAGAAAGGAATCTCATTTTTATTTTTTGGGTGGTCATTTTATATATTTCATAATAATCACTAGGTAGTCTTAGAAGGTGTAGAGGAAGTTCTGGAGTGAATTCAGAGCGCACTGAGGGGGAGATGGAAGATAGTATATTTGGGGAGAGTGGGGAGAGCTATGGTTTTAAGATACTGTTTCATATATTTAAGATACATGCACATTACCTGGAGAGGTTATTAAAATGCAGATCCTGAATCAGTAGTTCTGGGATAGGTCTGTGGACAGCACTTTGAGTAGCTGAGCCCCCAGGGTAATGTAGATAGTTAGGGTTTTAGGTAGGGCTTAAGAGAAACTCCAGATGGAACTATAGCTAAGCACAACTCCCCTCTGTCAGGGGACTAGCCCTGTCAGTGACTGGATAAGAAACATGATCCTTGAGATCCCTTTCAGCTTTACTATTCTGATTTTGTCTTCCTAGACTTGGGGGAAATCATAGACCTCTGTGGGAGAGAAGAAAGCTATGCACCCTCTTCACCCCCAAATGCACACAAACTCTTAATTCTGCAAACCGCTTTAGGCCCCGCGGGCGGGTCCAAATCCCTGAAACATGACTTCTGCCAGCTTTTGGGGCCAGGGACTAGAGAGCTGGGCGGTTCTGCAGCTTAGCATCTGGTGTGGCTTCGCGTCAGGCTCGGGCGGAGGCGTGTCGGGGGCGGGCCAGGGGTGGACCCAAGGCGGGCGCTAGCCGCGCCCCTCGGCCGTGCGAGAGGCCGAGCTTGCTGCATTGCAGCCGCCGCGGCGCCGCTCGGCTCCTCACTCCCAACAATGGCGGCTCCGAGCCCGAGCGGCGGCGGCG
>NW_004567118.1:25803287-25809809 GCF_000260355.1 Condylura cristata | reverse complement strand
TAGGCGGCAGCCGCGGCGTCCCGGCGCCCCTCGGCCGGGCGCCCTAGCGCGACTTGCTGCCGCAGTGTGGCCCCGCTCATGGCCATCTTGGTTCCCTTTAGGTACAGCTGGAGCGCGCCCACTGAGCTGACCTGGGCTCCGCGGTCCTGCTGGACCCTGCGTTTGCAAACTTTTGCGGGGTTTCCGTGCGCTGGGAGGGGCGAGGGGTTGGTTAGGCCTGCGCCACCTGTAAGGTACTTAGAAAGCTATTGACCTGGGAGAGGCGGTTTGTTTCAGGCTAGGGGTTTCTGTTAAGTGTTGCATGCAGACGATTAAATAACAAAATACACAGAGTGAGTCCGGTGAAATTGAAGTGAGACAGGGGAACTGGACAGGCAGGGGTCACCGTGGTGCTGGGTGGTGTCTGCTCATCGGAGGCAGCCCTCCGAATTAATGACTTTCCCCACGGGGAGTGCTTATTAGCTCTGTAGGACTCCTGTTGGGGGTGTTGTGAAAATACCAGGCCCCATCCCAGTAGGGACCGGTTCCTTAAGTTTACTAGGGAAGGTTGAGTAGTGATGTTATTTTTCAGATAGGAGTCTTCAGAAATCACTTGATGACTCGCAATCCGATTATGTTGAACTATTGCAGAATCAGTAGGGGTACTCTTGGTGGTTTGTGTGACCATGATTGCTCTTTGATTAAACTCTAGTAAGCTCCTTGGTCTGTCTAACTGTGACTTGTTAGGTTCGACATTTGTTGAATATTTGGTATTATTCAGGAAGCAGACCGGGTTTTATTTATCTTTATATCCCAGTTGACCTCTCCATGAGATAATTTTAATACTTGATGAGGTGGTAGGAATATAGGATGATGTCAGAGCTCAGAGGACACACTCTGTGCACATGTCCAAAGATAATTAATTCAAGTTGAATTAATTATTGGATATCACTCAACATGGAGCAGTATACAAACTACAACATGGAGCAGTCTATTTGGTAGTAGGAGATGAAATAGCCAAGTGACAAGTTAGGATTGCTTATCCAAGATGGATGACTTACAAAAGAAGTAACACGAGGGTGGGGGTGTGGGTGGGGGGATATGGATTTATTTTTTGTGGGTACTAGGAAGTTTGACAGAGAAAACCATATAAATTTCTTGTTCAAAAGATATTTATTTAGCATCTGCTATGTACCAGGCATAATATTCTAGTGCTGGATATGCAGAAAGAAATTTACCAAATAGTCCCATCCCTGATGGAACTTACCCTCTGCCTGTGTTGGGGGAGGGAGGATAATTTGCAGGTAAATAGGAACTGCTAATTGAGGAAAATGTTATGGGTTTTGTAATAGAAGATAATAGCATTGCTAAGGTGGGTGAAGTAAACCTTCCTGGAAAGCTAACTCTGTCACACTAAAGAATTGGGTTCTAGCAGAGGGAACAGTGAATGTGAAGATTCCAAAGGGGGGAAGTTTTGGAGTGTTTTAGTAATGCAAAGACAGTTATTGTGGTCAAGGGGTGTTCTGATGTCTCCATTCTCCTCCCCATTTCACCCATGTTTTGACCTAATCTTGTTAATAATCAGCACTCATTTTAACAGAAGGACCTAAGACTTCTGTTAGAATTGTTGATGAATAGTCTATCAGTACTGTGCCTAGCCTTGACTGGTTCAGGAAACTGTTAGTTATATCTTGTTCTTGAACTAATTCTGAATGAAGAGAAGTGCTTTACATTTCCAGAATATTCTCTAGCACAATCCAGGTTGTAAAGCATGGACTGAAACAGCAATTTACAATCCTCTTTAAGTTTGTTTTGCGATTTAAATACTTACCCCCACCCCCATGCTTAATTTGTCAAAGACCTTTGGCATCAGATCAGACTTCAGATTTTTAAAAGATGTTTGGTATATTGCCACCTCCTCCCTGCAACCTGCTTCTACTTGCCACCCCAAAACATTGCCTTTCTGGGAGTTGTTAAATGACTGTGCCCTTTCAGACAGCTGGATTCAGTTGTGGGACATACGGAGTACATCTCATCTAATGGTCTTTGGAGGTCCTTCTATGTGCTGAGCACTGCTGGGCACTGGTTAACCTTGTACCCTTTTACATGGCTTCACATTTTTAACCCCAGATTGTCACACTTGAGAAGTTTTTTGTTTGTTTTTTAATCACAGTGCTTAAGAGGTAGAGATCTGCAGTCTTGAGTTTGAATCCCCTCATCAGGATATAGGATTTTTGTGATCTTGGGCAAGATACTTAATGCCCCCAACTCTCAGTTTCTCATTTGGAAAGTAGGTACTTTGAGAATGCATGTAAAGAAAGCAGGGACCTGGCATAATGTAAGAATGTAATACATGGTAGCCATCATCATTGTTAATTGCAACAATACTGTTACTTATAATAATAGTCTTATTGGAGATCTCTTTCTTTACTAACCCCTCATGATCCACAGTATGATTTCTTTAGCTTTGTTATTGCTGGTTCTACCGTTTTCTAGTATATGCTATATGCTTTTGCCAAGTATATGTTCTGGCCTTGGGGAAATAATCACTACCGTTTCTGAACTTTTGAGTTTCTCATCTGCTAAAATAGCGATAATATTTACCTTCTAGGACTCATGTAGAATCACATTATTAAATTAATGCAAGTGAAAATGTTTTTAAAATTATAGAATGTAAACACATAATGGCTGTTGTTAGACATAGTTATCTGCTTTAGCTACTAGTCACTTAAAATGTAATAGATTTCAATAAAAAAATAGAAAAATATGACTTTTAGGATTTTTATTTTCTCACATTTTTTCTAGTGTGTGGTGAAAATTAATAGAGGGTATAAATTAACCCTGTGTTTTGAGTTATGTTTTCTCCCCTTTATATCTTTTTTGTTATTTTTTTTTAAAGATTTTATTTATTTATTCATATAGAACTGGCGTATAAGCCAGAGATGCGGAGGGTGAGAGGATTCACCAGAGACAGAGTGGGGAGCAGAATAGGCAGATCGACGAAGTACACTGCTGAGGGGAGCAGCAGGCGGGTCAGGAGAGGTCTGCCTCGCCATGTGGTCGCCTCTGGGGCATGCGGGGATCGAACTCATGCGGAAGTGGCTTTAACCCGCTGCGCCACCAGGGAGGGCCTTTTTTGTTATTTTTTTAACTTTTGGTGTGGAAGAACTGGGGTGTAGGCCAGAAAAGCAGGGCAGTGAGAGGACTCACTAGAGATAGAGTGAGGAGCAGAACAGGCAAATTTACTGAAATACCCCTCTGAGGGGAGCAGCAGTTAAGATAAGAGAGGTCTGCAGCACCATATGTGGGTCAGCTCCCTGGCTGGAGATTGAACTCTGAGATTTAACCCCTAGGTTTTATCTTTTAGTATAGTTCTCTTATTCCATTTCTTAAACCTAATTTGAGAAGCAGGACTGATTTCGATCCATAAAGTTTTATTTATTTTTAGGGGTCTGGAGATCATCATAAACTCCATCATATATAATCCAGGCCAAACTCCTTTGCCTTTCAGTCTCTGGGACAGGGAGGTGATCCAGATGATATAAACTGAGAAACTGTAACTCAGATTTAAAATTAAGAGCAGAAAACTAATAGTTTACATAGCTCTTTTTCCATTACCCTTATCTAATTTGATATTCCTATGTATCTTTTAAGGGTAGGTTGGCACAGTCCATTTTCATGGGTTAGGAAACTGACAGTAAAATACTTTGCCTTATTAAAAGGTGACTGGTGACCTTTCAATTCTCATGAAACTCTCTCACTGAGTGCTCTTTAAGCCATTTCAGTCATTCATGTCTGAGAGAAGAATCTTTACCAGAAGTGGTGCAGATTTAGGAACAGAAGGAAGAAATTATTTTAGGTTTCAGTCAGGGGGTGGTAGCTGTAAGCATCCAGCCACCTTTGAGTTGATTTTTGGAGCCTTGGTGCTTCCTGATGCTCCTTTATGTTACATAGTTCTAAACGTGCTAGGGGGTTTATAGTGGCATTTTGATTGGTAATCTACAACTCAGTAGAAAACTTTAGGCACTGGCCCAGGAGACCAGCATAAATTTGAAAGGTAAAAGAACTCTTTCAACCTTTACATAATTAATTAAATGAACCCAGTTAGCATATGAGTTAATAATATGTTGTAATTCTGTCTGTATCATCTGAGTAAATTACTATCCTTGCTAATGGATAGGCATGGGTTAGTGTCTGGGCCTTTCCTCCCTCAACTCTGAAAAGTTTTCATGTGTCTCTTCACACTCTTTAGCAAGGTTAAGAATTAATATGTACTTATAGAAAGGATTCAAGAACAGGAGTGATAAGATTGGCCTACCCGGTAACTGCACATGAAAAGTAGCACTGGACGCTAATTAATGCAACTCAGATGGACATTTTTAAAAAATGATTTACTTATGCGTACAGGAACTGGGGTATAGTCCACTGGGGTATATGTAACATACAGGATTCACCAGAGGCAGAGTGGGGAGTGCAACAGGCAGCTCTACTGAAATACCCTGCTGAGGGGAGCAGCGGGTGAGACAGGAGAGGTCTGCTGTGCCATGTGGGTCAGCTCCCTGGCCAGGGATTGAACTCATACTGCAGTGGCTGTATAGCTTCATTGTGCTGCTAGTTAACCCCTTGCACGACCAGGGAGGCCCCAAGATGGGCATTTTGATAGAGGGTAAGTTATATATGATAGTTCCATCATATATACCTTGAACAACACACCATTCCCCATCACAGGGGGAAATGAAATGGACATTACAACAGCCTTTTCTAGTCATATTTCATCTTAACAAAAAATTGTTCAAACAGAATTTAAAACGGGAAGATAAAAAAAGTGTTGACAGATAATCTGCTGATAAATGTCTGACATGCTTATGTTTATTTATGGCCTGAGTTTGCTAAAAATTCAGCAACTCCTATGGCACATTGTTGGTGTTCCTGAAATTTGAGTTGGGTTCTATCTGGAGGAAGTATCCACCTTTTTGGAGTTGTTGAATACCAGGCTGTGTGTAGGAAGGGCTGGAGCAGAAGTGTAGAGTGTGATGTGGTGCCCAGTACTGCCTGGAGCTGCTCCCTTCTATCTCTCTTGGGTGACTGAAAGTGAAAGGAGAAGGGAGGCCAATTTGGCTTGGTAGTTAAGGGGCCACAGTCATGCTTCACCTGCGAGAGAGAACAGGAATCATAACAACCTGTTCTGTTCAGGTTCTGTGTTGGATGTTTTAGATATATTGCCTTAATTAATCATCACAAAATGATTGGGTATTACTATTCTATTTTACAGATGAGAACATTGAGATTTACAGGGGCTAGATACGTGCCCATAGTCACATAGCTTATAAGTTGTTCTACCTGGAAGTACTGTGTGCTTCACTGAACAGGCTTGAGAGGATAATTGGGTTGCATAATCAAAGAGTAAGGAAGGTAGTCACCAGCCATAGGAGGAAAAACAGCTGGCATATGAGGAATGACGTGATTCTGAATTGTAAAAAAAAAATAAAACTAAAAAAGTGGAAAGGATTTTATTAGTATTTATAAAACCATGAATGGTTCTGAATGAAGGAAACAATCTGGAGGTATTCAATTAAAATGACACTTTAAACAGTTTGAGAAAGGTGAAGTAAGGAGAACTAAAGGAAATAACAGGGAAATATACCTTGTAGAACTCAAGTATAATAGAAATATACATGTTGGGCAAGCTGAGATATATCTTTAGATGTTCAAGCCATAATGGACTAGTGTGAGTAATTTTTTTGCAGTTTAAGGCATGTGCCAAAATTTTAAGGTTGAAGGTGGAAGACTGTAAACAACTAGACTCTCCTTGTGTCAGAAGGAAGATGTGGTAGCTTGGTATGTAGATATACCCAGTAAGGCAGCTCTGGTTTTCTTTGTTGGGTATTATGATTCTGAACTGTTGTAGATTGTGGATTACAGGTCCAATAGTTCATTTTCAGCAGGTCTGGAGTTAAGACGGTCCAGGGAGCTGTGAGGAATTACTGGGGAAGTGGGAAACCATTTATGTCCCTACCCTTCACACTTCCCTGGGTTATACCATCAACCTCAGAAGAATGGGAGTGGTATAATTGCAAGATCTGATGAAGGCCATTGCCTAAACAAAAACTTAACAGAGCCATTATGGCTCTGTTCCACTTTACACATAAGTCTCTCTCTACGCAGTCTTTTAGATCTAGAAAAGTTAGCAAATGACTCCTCACCCCCAGTGTAATTGATAATATTGAGTGGAATTCCAAGGAAAAGATGAGCTATTATGTTCCAGTTATTTAGAACTTGCTTGCCCAGGTACACTGGGTCACTTAGCACGTCTTTTTCTGAGTGAGAAATAATGCAGAAGTGAATGCTGGTACAAGGCCTCAGACTCTTCACCTGATCTCTTCGTCTGTCATTAGGTTAAAAAAAAAAAAACCAAGTCTATGATTTTGCTTTGAGAATTCTGCACTCCGTTTTTATACTTTTTTTTTTTAAAGATTTATTTATTTGCATACAGAACTGGGGTACAGGCCAGAGGCTCAGGGGTGGCGAGAGGATTCACCAGAG
>NW_004567118.1:25744069-25803158 GCF_000260355.1 Condylura cristata | reverse complement strand
GCTTTAGATTCTCAGTGCTGTGCTTTAATCCGCTGCGCCACCAGGGAGGGCCCCGTTTTTATACTTTTACTGATTCTGTGCTGTTGACAGAACTTCAAGAACTTTTTAGCACTTAAAAGTAGGCTTAACTTGTATTAGAGTAGTAATTGATGACATTGTTAACATTTTCAATCATATATGCCTTAAAAATTTTCATTCCTGCTTATTCAAATTATTTTTGTGTTTCGTTCTGCAACTTATTTTTTATACAACCCTACTTACAGATCCAACTTTTTCTTTTTCATGTAATTTTCAAGTTTGTTTTTCTTGTTTCTTTCAGCATTAGTACTGTTATTTTGTTCATCATTTCTTGCAGCTCTATTTTTGCTACCTAGTAGCAACATTCACTTACTTAGGGGGAAGACGTAGAGACAGAGAGGAGTAACTATTGCTTTAAAATTGTTTCAATGTTTCATCACCTTGCTCTCTGTGGTGAGATGAATTTTCCTTTCCTTCTTTTGGTGGAAGCTGGTGGAAGACAGACTTCTGAGCTGTGACTGAGGCTCCCCTATCTTCTTTGTGGTCCACTGCTGTTCCACACAGCCTTTCCTCTTAAGCTCATCTCCTTTTGCCTTATTTTTGGTTCATTACTTATGCTGCAGGACCCATGGAGCTCACTTTTTCTGAAGTGTGTTCCAGCCTCACATCTGCTGGAGCCACATGTTGAGCCCCAAGGGTGGAGGGGAGTATCATCAGTGCATGGACTCCTTTCTCTACTCCAGTTCCGTTCCTGCTAGGTAGCAAGCAGTTGGTTGCTTTGGTGGTTCCATTCTTATCTGAGTAGCTACATTAGCATTTTTTAGGTTTTTGACATTTTAGGTGCTACCTTTATCTTAGAATCCTAAGAATTTAGAGAATTAGTTGGGAGAGACTACTTAAACATCTTTCTTCTAGTCCTTGCTCTTTTTCCTGTAAGTTTTGATTGCATATATATAACTACAAGTTTTATTTGCTTTCTCTAGTTCATTACCCAGTAATAAACACAAAGATCAGTAGATCACTAAGAAAAACCAGATGTTTGCCAATAAACTAAGGAGTGAAAGAATATTTTGAAAAGGCTCTTGTTTTAGACAGCGTACTATTCACATTGCTATACAATGTGCTTACATAAGGTACTATCAGATCCAATTGAATTTGAAAAAATGCATTTATGATTTTAGGGAGACTTCATAGGTTTTCTTCTAATTATAAAATCTTACTCTGACTTATTATCCCTTGGGAAGATTGTCTTTAATTTTAAAGTCTATTTTAGAATTTCAGCACTTCATTTTTTTTTAACATTTGAAGTTATCTAATTAACTAGAAAATGTGATTTATATGTGTTTATTTCACAATTTATGAAATTGAATCTGTTGTAGTATTCATGAGTAGTTCTTAATTAGTAACTTGAATTCACAACTTGTAATATGTTCTGAATTTGTAAATTGAAAAAATTGACAGAACTATTTTTTAATAATATAATAGTGACTGAAATATTTTACAAGTTAACTCTTAATTTACAAGAACTTAATATATACTATTTACATATACTAGATGTGAAATGTAAAGGTAATGGCAGTGTACCTCATAATTTAAACTTTTTCACTTTTAGATAATAAAGTGCTTCTTTATTAGAAAGGACTGAATTTTTTTTTTTTTAAGATTTATTTATTTGTACATACAGAACTGGGGTTCAGGCCAGAGGCGCAGGGCAGTGAGAGGATTCACCAGAGAACAGGCAGATCGAGGAAGTAAGCTGCTGAGGGGAGCAGCGGGCGGGTCAGGAGAGGTCTGCCACGCCATGTGGTCTCCTCCGGGGCAGGCGGGAATCGAACTCATGCGGAAGTGGCTTTAGCTTCTCAGTGCAGTGCTTTAACCCGCTGCGCCACCAGGGAGGGCCGAAAGGACTGAATTTTTAAACAAAGCCCATATGTTATAGTTCTGTGATGGGGGAGGGTAATGTGATTTGAACTTGAATAGTTTTATTCAAAATGTAATATAAAAATGTAATGTCATGTTCTAATTTCGGTTTGTTTGATTTACAGTAAATGAACTGGAACTTATCTCTTTTACTTTAGGCTTTCAGATAAACTTCTGTGAAAAGGCACAAAGTAAGCTACAAATTTTATGATATTATGCTACTTATTTTTTTTCATATCCATCTTGGTATTGGGAATGTGTCCACTATTGTTTCAACTAACCAGCCATGGCAATTTTACATTGAAAGAGCTTCCATTTTTCATTTCCAAATACAAAAAAAAAGTATTATTTCTTGATTGTAAATTGTTTGCTTTCACATGAAATTGAAGTAGGATAAATTTTTATATTACATGTATATCTCCAAATATATATATATATAAAAAGATGTATGTATTTAGATATGTGTAGATGTATGTAAAATATACTTAGAAAGACAAGCACAAGTATAAAAAGACAGAAAGTTCTGCATAGGCATTTGAACTCAACCATAATTTAGATCACAAGTTAAGGAAAGTTCTTTTTAACATTGTGATGAAAAAGTATGTTGCTACTCAGAGATGTGGTTAACTACATTAAACTGTATATTTAATGCATTCTGATTTTTTTTTGAAAAAACATTTACTATATCCCTATCCTCTATAGACTAACATATTTGGACACTTTTTCATGAACTACAGTATAGGTTTTCTATAGAAAGCATAGGTTTTCTGTAAAGCTAAAACAATTGCATTTTAAACTTAAATAGTATTCATATAAAGTGCAATTTTAAAAATCCCAGCTCAAATAGACTATTCTCAAGTTAACATAAAAAATCCTAAAATATAATGTAATTAGTTTCATCTTCTGTTTGTCTTTGCTCACACCGTAAGAAAGATGATCTTTTTTTGGACAGGTATTATCCTTTTTCACGCTGTCATTTATTGAGATATTATTAACATGTAATCTTATATTTAAATTCTACTAGGTGATGATTTGATACATTTATGTATTACAAAATGTTTACTCCAGTAAGATTATTTAACACTTCTATCATGTCCCACAATTACTCTTTTTTTGTGGTGAACACATTTAAGAGCTAGTCTTGGCACCTTTCAGGTATATAGGACAGTATTGTTAACTATAGTCACCATGTTGTACATTTGATCCCTTGATATGTATCATTCCTCAGTGACGTAGTTTAAAGGGAGCTAAGTTTAACTTGGAGAAAATATTTCTGCTGTGTTTATTTATTAATTTATTTTTGGTGGAATCAAAATGTTTAATTTCTACTGGTTGACCATTGTGATTTCTTCTGAAATACAGTTATCAAAAATTTATTTTTAAATGGCTCATCCATTATGCAGATATATAATGAATAAACTGAGTAAGGACACATTTTTTTTTTCATTGATCCTTATTGTCCTCTTATAAAAAACTAAAAATAGTCTAGGATTTCCTATATTTATGCTGTATAGCTATATGCAATGAAGTTACAACTTTTACTTCATGCTATCTTTTAATTTTAGCATTTACTGATATTTTTAGCTTCATTTACATTTTAAGATACATTATGTCTGCTTGGTTTTTATTATAATTCTTTGCTTTTATTTATATAGTGACAGAAATCTTAAAGAAGTTGTTGACATTTTTACATATTAAAACTGATTTTAAATTGTCGCTCTTTAGCTTAGTGCTATTTTATACAGACTCAAAATGAGAAATGTATTGATGTTACTAAGTTTAAAATTGTGTATAGATTGTCTATAAACAGCTCTTAAGGTTGTTAAAAATGTCTTTAAACTAAGTGGGCCTGTCCCTTTCCCATTGTTAGAGAAGTGACAGGTTTTCAATCCTCTAATACACATAGAAGAATCTTAACAAGGGAGGCTTGACATGGAGTTTAATCCTGTGGTGGGAGGCACACACGTGGGCCCACTTTGGTACTCACTTCTGGTTGCCTTCACTACCTCTTAACACTACCACCTTTGTTTTTTCTCCTGGTTTTTCACATCATCCTTTTTATTTTCCCTCTCCCCTTTGGAAGGTTCTGCTCTTTATTTTCTGACTTATAATTCAATATAGGTTTGTACATTAATTCACAAAGCACACATTGTACACCTAGGCATCATACAGTGAGTGAGGTTATTGGTCCAGAAATAAATAGAACATGTCCTTGTGCACAGCAGGCTTTTCGTGTAGCAGACTAGAGTTGATTCTTTTGATTATGTAAGTGTTCAACTACTGGTCATACAGAGTGATTAGTAGCTGAACCAAGGGGAAGGTGGTACATGATTAGATGTGTGCTAGGACCTTTGTTCCAGCTGCTTTTTCATGAGAGAGAACATCATGAAGGGGGTCTGTGAGCCTCACAAGAGCTGTATTCTGATTGGAGACTGTCTCAAAGATCAGCAATGGGCTTGCCCTACTTTGTTGTTAGGCAGATCTGTCTGTGCTGCTTATATCTCAGTAGAAGTGTCCAAGAAAGGGAGTATAGGCGTCATCAGGTGGTAGGGAAGTGGGATGTTGATAGTACAGTCAGCTGCAAGTTGACAACATTTATTTTTATATTATTGCTACCTATATTTTAGAATAATTTTTCAGTTGCTTACATATATTAACACTTTCTTTTTTTCAAGACTGATCCTGCTATTTGCATAACTTAAAAATTAAAGTGCAGTTTCATACGGTTTCCAGGCAATCAGTCTTCCAGTTTGCTCTGGATTATAAACAACTTTGTATTAAAAGTGGTTACTCATTCCTTTTAAAGCAAAGAGCTTGCAATCATCAGAGCATTTATCTTCTCTATTAGGGCATATTCTAGTGGAAGAATCTCTAATTTGATTTTAAGGGTATCTTAAAATTATCAGAAAGCATCTATTTAATTCAATAAAAACAATTTGATATCACAGCCTAGCTGTAGGAAGGATGAAGTTCAAAGAGCACACAATTTGGTATTATTTAAGAAGTCCAGTAAGTTTGAGTATCACTGTTTTAATTCACCACAAGTTTAAAAGATTTATTGTAAGATGATTCTGATGACTAATGGAAGCTCTGAAGGATTAATTTTTTCCATTGTTTGACTTTCACATAGTTTTGTTTTTGATATTGCTACATCACTTTTCCAATCATCCTATTACAATTGCCTGTGTTAAGTCAGTGGAGTTTTATTGGAAATGTGTTTGTAGGTATTTTCATGCACAAATAATTGTGAGATTACATATTTAATTTGGGAACCAGATTTTTATAGAAATTCAATAAAAATCCACTTTGCATCTCATGGTCTTCCTGTTTTATTAGCCATAGTTTAAGCATTTATCTGCTTGTTGCTTTTCTAAATATATGTATGTATATTTTAAGATAATATATATTTAATGTAACAAGTAAATAAAATTATAATTTAAAACAACAGCATTATATTCCTTTTAATACTTTTGGATTGTTGATTTGTTTTTCAATAATCCAAGCCTGAATGTAAGAGTACATTAGGGAAAAGCATTCTTTCCAATGTAGAGCTCCTACATTTAGAGAGTGTATTAACTCATCACTTATTGTTTGGAGATAATGATTTTAGATTTGTAAAGATGCTTATGTGATTTATGACCAAGTTTGAATTGTTAATTTTCTATGGCTATTATCATGGGCTAACCTGTAAAATTAATTCTTTTCAATGTGATTTGCTTTGCTTTATGAAATCAAATTTTTTTAAGAAGGGGATTTTGATAAATGCTCTCATATATTAAAAACTTATTGTATCAATATTCTGAGTTTTTATTTGGATGAGATTTATGACCCAACAAAGACCCCATCGAAATTTTCTAAGGAAAAATCCCTCAAAGAATTAAAGTGGGTACGGTTAGAAGTTTGGCAAAAACTCTTAACTGCTAGTTTATTTTTCACACAAGGGCACTTTATGTTTTGTTGTTGTTGTTGTTTTTTTTAATCTCTCTGTTTAGGCCATGATTGTAGAATTCTGAAGCACTAAAGTCAAGTTTGATTAGTGTAGCTTTGCCTTTCACACTTTTTATGTTATGAAAAAAGTTTTACTGGCTTAAAAAAATTGTATTACTTGGGAATGTTTGCATATTAGCAATATATTTATCTAGACAATTATTTAGCATTCCAATGTTGGCTGTTGAACTCACTAATAGAAATTAGGTTACAGGTAGTGATTGATTTGGTAAAACTGAATGAACATCATAATTTGGAGTTTAGAAAGGAGATATCCTAATGACATTCTCATTTTACTGTAAAACTGTCTTTCAGTGTCCCTCATTGTTTTAAGATTGACAATTAATAAAAGAAGAAATCATAATCCTATAGAGACCATCATAAGTTGCTACACAGCTACATCACACAGGACTACACTTCATTGAGGCTTACAGATTATTTGCTTTCCTAAATATGTGTGTATGTGTGTATAAAGATAAATCCATCTGAAAAACTGCTGCACTAAAAAAGAAAAAAGAGAAGAAATCATAAAGTAGAGGAAGATGGTTTATGAATCTTTGAGGAAGCCACTATTAAGTGACTTCCTCACTTATTAATAAATAATAAGTCAGTAACAGATGTTGACAAAGAAGTGTGAGTAATAGGTGATACTTTGTTCAAGAGAGTGTTTGACTTTATTGAAAGTGAAGTACAGAAAACCAGGGAAAAGTAAGGAGTGGAAGGAGGATCAGGCCACCCTGTATTAAAAGTAATGAGATTGGAAAATATAAGTTGATTATATTTCTAATTTCCATTTTATATAGCAAAAGTGATCATCTTTGCTGCTTAGTGGAGGGTCACAAGGCTTATATGCACTTAGGTGAACACTTAAGTAAGTTGAAAAATGAAATTTTTGTAGAATTAGCTATGAGCCCAACTAGGGTTCGGAACAGTCATTATTATCTGTTTGAGCCATGATAATGGTATAGGCAGAATTCAGGATCACCGTTTATACCTTATACATACCTTCTCATTAGGTATAACTGCCAGGTGGACATAAATCAAAGGGAAAATCAAGTGCATACTGGTATATTCACATGCTTAGAGAACCTTGTACAGGCCTGTGTAAACAGAAGCAAAAAATGTAACATAACAAATACATCTATACCACCAATGGCAAGAGTCTCTGGAGTCTTTAAAGAATTAAATCTTGTATTCTTTGGGAGACTGAATATAGACAATGTGGTTGAAATAACAATATCTTTTATTATGTTAACTCCTGTAATTCTTACAACAACCTTGTTAAGTGGGTGTAATAACTATTATAGATGAGGGCATTGATGCATAGAAAGATTAAGTATACAGCTAGTCAGTGACAGAACTGTGTGAACTTGGTCTGGTCACAGATTACATGCAGGAAACCATAGTGTTTTATTCTTGAAAGAAGGCATTGGGTGCTCACAGCCACAGTTTTCTAATCCAAATGGCTTTTAAGGGGTCTTCAGCTGCAAAAGATCTTGAGATCTGGAGTTAATCATTTGTTATTCTTTGTAATTTTCTGGCCCCAAGAATTTCATAATGTTTAATAAGCCTGACTGACTATTAGTGGAAAGATTCCTTCTTATGACCCTGAAGCAAGGGACATAGAGAATTTACCATTAAGGGAAAAATGTTTAATAAGTAAAAAAAGACAAAGCTCTTCTGGCCTACTCAGATGCAGAGAAGAATTGCTTCAGGATTCTCAAATGATTTGTGTGCCTGTAGTCAGTTGAACCAAGACAACTACATCAGGAGACTTGGGAGTCAGTAAATGAGGTGATGTATTGCCATGTTTTGCAGGAAGACATATTTGTATATAGACTTTTAACAGCAAGTTGATCAGTTAGCAAATGATTTACATCTGTTCCACTTTTTTTTTAGTTAGTAGTGGAAGAAGGAACATTATTTAATTTTGAAAATTTAAGGGGAGAAATTTTCAAGCATACATGAAAATAGAATGGTATAAGGAACTCCATATTCTCATTACTGTACATAGGATCAACAGTGATCAGCATATGACCAATTCTCATTTGTTCTTCCGCTTATTTCTACTTAAATATTTTAAAGATTTATTTATGTATACAAGAACTGGGGTACAGGCTATTGGTGCAGAGAGTAAAAGGATTCACCAGAGACATAGTAGGGAACAGGACAGGTGGATCTACAGGTAAAATACACTGCTACGGGGAGTAGCAGGCAAGACAGGAGAGGTCTGCTGTGCCATGTGGGTCACCTCCCTGGCTGGGGATTGAACTTATTATGCTGCAGTGGCTGTGGAGAGCTTCACAGTGTTGTTTTTTAACCTGTTGCACCACCCGGGAGCGTCCCTACTTAAATATTTTAAAGCTTATTCTGATTATCATTATTCACCCCATGTACAAGCCAGCCACATGTCTTCTAAGGAGTCATAATGACTCCTTAAATACATCTCAGTAGCATTGACACACCATTAAATAAAGCAGTGTTAGTAGGTAGTCATTCAGTGTTCAGATTGACTCTAATGCCTTGTAAATGACTTATTTACAGTTGGTTTGTTCAAATTGAGAGCTCAAAAAGGTCTACCTACAAAATGCATTTGGTTGATAAATCACTTAAGTTCCTTTAAAGTGTAGTAGGTCCTTTCTCTTTCTTGACAGTGAAATATTGAAAAAAGTGGATAATTTGTAGCTTTTTGCATATTTTGGCTTTAACTGATCATATCCTTTTAGTAATTCATGTTTCATATGTTCCTGTTTGCCTTGTATTTTTTGTTAATTGGTAAGATAGAATCTTGATCATGCAGTTTCACATTTTTGGCAAGAACCCTTCACAGTTGATATTGTGCATTTCTTGCTATATCATATCAAGAGGCATATACATTCTGGTTGTAGCTTTTATTATAGGACAGTCAGTGCTGTCCATGGGATTCAGACTTCACCTGACTTTTGTCTAAATTAAATTAATTATTTCAGTAGGAATCAGTAACTCATGTTTTCAAACATTTGAGAGTTCTACAAATAATAGTTATATTCACACCATTGAATATAAATTAGAGTTAATTATTGACTGACTTAAGCTGCACCAGTGTTGAAGGATAGGGAAGTATGTGTTTATATGTACACAAGTGCCCAAAACAAATACTTTACTGTAAGAGAATTAATTCTGTAGGACATTACTGACCTATTCATTTATCAGGGTGTTTTTTTCTTTATAAAATGTTTTAAGATCTCTTATTAATCTGGGAAGATAGTCAAAAGCCATGCCAAGCATTGATTCTTGACATATTTTTGTGTGTGCAGTCAAAGAACCAGTTGGCATGCAAGACCAGCTCTGCCAAATTAAGAGAAATTCTGAAAGAAGTTCACCTATGTTGATTTGTATTCATTGCTTAGAATGCCCATGTCCTTCTGGGCATTACCAGCACAGTAATTAGGAACCAGATCTGGTCATGAAAAGGCATTTTGGTGAGAGCAGAAGTAAAACTTTTCATCTAGGATATAAAAGAAAACCCATTCAAATTAGCAGCGACCTTTTTAGTGACCTGTGTGTTCTTGTTCCACAGATGTTGTAGTTGGTAGTAGACCAACTCTCCTTTTCTACTATTCCTGTTCGCTATTCTTGTAATTAGATTAATTAAGTGTTTTATGATTTCTAGAAGTGATGTGGTCTTTTGAGTTTGTTGGATCATGAGAACACACCATTTCAGTAATAAATTAGGTAAATTTCAGTCAGTGTATATATAGTACACTCTGTACTATATATACTATACTACATGCATTATATATTATGTGCTATATATTTGGAAAGTAAACAGAATACAACATACCTTCTTTGAGTGATATGTTTATTCTCTTGATTAATCTCACTTTATTCTAGCTTTTAAAAATCTTAATTTGTAGAATATATTTATGAACAACAAGTAGTTTTTAATTGTGTTCATTAAGTATTATTCACATTTTAATGTCTTTGAAATTGGGAAGTATTATTCAGTGGATCCAAATAAGTTATTCAGATGCTGGTGAGAGGAGAATAGTAGTTGATTATGTTCCTGAAGAAGAAAGGGGTTATAATATGAGAAGTATAATACACTGTTGATGATTAGTTATAAATTATATAGTGTGGCTTTTTCCCCCTCCCTCTGAAGTTACTAAATTACTGCTAACCAATGGTGTTTTAGAATTGGGGAAGTCATCTTTGAGGTAAGGCTTTACTTCTGGGTAGCATAAGCTACTAGAAAACCATATTCCAATGCTTCAAAGCAGCAGATAGCTTATGTTAGTATAGTTTGTATCTAACCTTCAACAGAAATGTTAGGTAAAATTTAGCATTGTTGTCATTTAGGTATGTCAGTTACAGGTTACTTTGAAGGCTCTCCAAATTAACTTTAGTTGAATTAAAATACGTGGAATTATATATTTGAACAAAATTGGTGCCTTCTGCCTTTCTGGATTCCTAAGAACATGGTAAAAATAAGGTTATTATGTGTAAAATTTTATATGCTTTTTTTTTTTGCACTGGGGATAAGCTAATTGGAATTGGGTAGTTCAATTAGGAAATCCTCTGAAAAGTAGAAAGAAGTTCGGTTGTTAACAAAAAAAGTTTACTGTGACTCATTATGGAGCCAAGTAGGAAGGAAAAGAAGTAAAACCCTCTGATTTTTCTGAGTGGCATAATATAGGCATGTATATTCATCCTTTGCTTTGAGAAGATCTTAATGAAATCAGGAGCCAACCACGCATTTGAAGGACTTCTGAGTGGATAATCCTTGATTTATATATGGTCAATTAGAAGAAATGTACTGACCATGTCTTCCCACTATCTTTAACTGGGATATCTTTAAACTTATTTTTAGAATTGGTTATAAGATGTAGATACCACTGAAAATCAATTGTGTTACTGGTAATAAGAAAGAATTGATTTCTTGAAAGTGACTGTTACCTTTAGGAAATCTGTTTCCCTCACTTTGTAATGTTTTACGTTTTGACATTGAAGTGTTTTCTGACACTACACATCTCTAATTCTTTGAAACCTATCAGGTTTCTGGAGTTAGCATCAGATCCCACAATTTAAAGGGTTCAGTCCCACAAAACTGCCCTGACTTCAACCATGTTGCAAATGGGGTTCCGATGCTACCCACACTTCTTGACTGATTGCAAATTTGCATTTCCTTGCATACCCTTTTCTACCTTCTCTCCTGGTAGAATAATTTTCTAGAACACCTCAGGGAGCTCAGGAAAACATTTTATTTGCTTTTTACCAGTTTATTATAAAGGATGCAACTCAGGCAGACATAGAAGAGATGCAACTCATCGCAGAGATACATGGGGCAAGGTGTGAAGTGATGCCCGTGTCTTCTGGGTGTACCATCCGCTTTGTACTTTTATGTGTTCACCAACCAGGAAGCGCTCTGAACTTAAGATCTTTATGGAGGTTTTGTTACACATAAACACAATTAATTCCATTTTTGGTTAATGGTGGTTGGACTCAGTCTCCAGCACCTCTCCTCTGTGGGGGTTGGGAGAGGGGACTGAAAGTTCTGACTGGAAGACCCAATTGGCTTTTCTGGAGACTAGCCCTCCTTTAAGTTGCATAGGTCGTTCCTCCCTCACCCCAACTGCACTAGTCACCTACTTAGCATAACTCTAGGCATGGTTAAAAGGGGCTTATCATGAATAACAGAAAATACTGTAATTACTTAGGACATTTCAAGGGTTTTTTAGAAGCTCTATTTTCTGGAACCTGGGGAAAGTACCAAATATATTTTGTGTTTTATATATATATATATATATATATATGTATCACAGTGTCTGTAGTAAACTACCTTGCACATGGTAGCCTCTAAGTTTTTTAGGAGGACTTATCTTCATTTATCTGAAAAGAACAGTAAATATCCAAGATCATTTCAGGCAGTAGGTCACTGATACTCTTTTGTGAAAAAAATCCACATGCCTTATCTCTTGGGACCAAAGGGCTACCTTCATGATGATGTTCAATTGTCTGCATCTTACAGCTTCTTTATCTAGTTGCTAATGATGAACATGTTGGGTCAAAAGAGTTAAGCATTTATCACTGGTGAGAAAATTTACTGGTATTTTGGGGAGGTAAGAGAAGAATGGATCACATTCACATTTGACAAAAAGCTGGCTTTGTTGTATAGTTAATAGCATTTTTCTAAGTATACTCTTCAAGAAGTCAGATGTGGCCATTTTTAATAGCTCCTCAATTTGGGTATTACTGTAAATACATTACCTGTCAGCTGATCTGACAAAGATCTTTGCCTGTGTTCTGGAACCACTCACAAAAACCCCATGTCAGTGGCCTGCAGCCAAGAAAACTCTGTTTTTCCTTTGCTGTGTTGTACAAATGTTGCTTCTTTATTTTACAACATGACACATACAAAAAATACTTGAAGCACTGATTGAAAAAACCTGCTAGTATATTTAGGAAAAAAAGTGATTATATTTAGTATATATGATTAAAAAGCTTATATTATTATGGGTGGTGGAAAGTTAAAGTTATGATGAAGGGAAGTTTTGTTGTTTACCAAGCAGGAAGCATAAACTTAATCTAATAACAACAGGTACCATGGTTCCTTGTTAGAGGTCAAGCTAGCTGTTCTGAGATTATCTTCTGTGTGATGTGCACCTCTATCTGCACAACGAGGTCATCTGGAAGCCACTACCTGGGCTTTGGGGTATCGATGAAAGCCAGAATAAGCCTTGTGGCCTTTTTTTTTTTTCTTCTGACACAGTTTTCATGAGTCTATGTTATATGTCTTGTTCCACTGGAAAGATAACTACTAAAAAGTAACCACCAGTTAATATGAATGGTTTTCTGGAAGTTCTAGTATTTTGTTTTTGGTGCATGGTAAGACATTATCTTAAGATTTTGGAAGAGTTCTTGAAGACCTTAAAGAGGTTATAGGGGTGATTGGGAGGCAGAGTAACTGTAGGTTACTCTTTGGAGAGAAGAGGTTACTCTTGACCATCCTGCATAGAATATTTTGTTGAAGTTGAGCAGCACAGGACATGAATCTCACTAGTCTTCACTGGCACCTTTTGATATGCTCTCAAATTTGAGGCTTAAGTATATAATTGCCCTGGAGATTTGGCAGAATTTTAGGCATTGCATGTTTACAGGATTCTGAGCAACTGGACAAGGTGCTGAGTACCTTTAGTGATTGGCTATATGTTACACACATTCGCCTTTCTTCATTATGGCTCAGCATATGACAATACTGCTTCTTTAAGGATGGAATTAGTGCAAGTGCGTAGCAGGTTAGGTCTTTCTTTTTTTTCTTTTATGGCTTGTGAAGGATGACCATATAAAAGAGAACACTAAACAATGGAAACTATAAGTGAAGAACTCAGATTATTAGCACATTTTTTTTCTTTTCTCCCTTAACAAGAGGTGGAGATATGTTAGCAGTAATATCTATTACTTCTGGGGGTATGTACATTTGGAAACTCAAGATGGATATGTAACTGAAATTCCACTTTGAGATTCCTGTAGAAATAGTGCTTGCAAAGTAATTAGAGCATGGTGTTGTGTGGATGAGGGGATTGTGTTCAATAAGCTTTTCCAATATTGTTGGAGATAAAAATTTTGCTAAATTTATCTGATATATATACCCTCCGACTCTCAAAAGAGATAACCGATATGGACAAATCAACAAGACAGAGAATAAATGAGGAAATAAGGATAAATTTTTAGGAATGGAGTTACTGAGTTAATTGTTAGGACATGTTGAGGTGTTTGCTAGATGTTACCTTCTAGAAAGTGAATCAATTTATGTTTACAGAAATAATTTATGCATTTATTTGTCTGTGTTCATTTGCTTACTTATATGCTAAGGATTTTACATATCAGGAATAATTCTAGTCAGTGAGACCCCTAAGAAATTGAATTTTTGTCTTCCTGGAGTTCAGGGTGTAAAGGGAAATGTAGATATTAAATTTTAGTACATATAGGTATAAAATTCCAACTGTGCTGAATGCTGAAGAGACTATCCATTTTTTCATACCTTTGTAAACATTAATGTTAGGAATCTTTAATTATGGGCAATATTAAATTTATGTTTATTTTTTGGATAACTAGAAGAATTTGGTGATTTTTTCATGTTAATGTGTCTTATAATTTTGTATAAAGTCATAAAAGTTTGTTATATCATGGTTAATTTGTATAACTTTATGTGATCTCCTTTTGTTAACTACCTATTCATGTTTTCTTATCATCTAATTGGGATATTTGATGTCATAGCAAAAAGTAAGGGCCTTGTATCTTCCCCTGTCTCCCTCTCCCCTCCAATTTGTCATTTCAGAAAGTAGTGACTTCACTTAGGGCTGTGCAGTTCAGACAAAGGTACTTTCATTTTGTCCCTCAAGAAACCTGGCAATCTATTAGGAGAAGTTGGTACAGAGGAGAGCGAAAGGCAAGATACTGCTTAGTAGAATCTATTTGATTCTCTGTGTGGATAAGCATCTTAAGTCCTGCTTATTTCAATCAAGTCTTTGACATTTGTGCTGTTTTGTTAATCTCAGATGGCTCTTTCTGAAATAGCTGGCTCCCTGAGTGTTTTTGAGGAGTTTGGACAATCAAGATTTAACCAGTTTATCTTGATTGTGGATGCCTGGCTCAGAGTCTGAACAAAGTAATGTTGTTGGCATTTATGACCTGCAAGTTCAAAGTTGTACATATAAAATCCCTTAACAGTGACATTGTGCAAAATTGAGGAATCATTACTGGAGATTGTAGAAGCCCTATTATAATCAACGCCAGAGTTGATGGGGAGGTGATACTGAATAAAGAATCAATGACAAGTTAAGATGCTTGTCCACACAAGCTTTGGAAGGATTTTAAGACATATTGCGCATTTCATGCCATGAAACTTGATAAACTCACAACTTGGTTAGAAAATAAGATTTTTTTCTATGTTTAATGATCAACTTGGAGGTAATTTGGGACTTTTAAGCCTTTAAGTCTTTCTGAAGAGTTTTGTTAATTAACAAAGGGCCTCTTAGTAAAATGCGCAACAAATGAAATGTTTCATTTGCCTTTGTTTGGAGTCTATAAGAATCTGCCAGGAGCTGCTAAGCCTTTTCTGGCAAGGTAGTAGTACACCACAGTAGTCCCTCTCAAGGAATACAGAACCCTCCTTGATACTCCAGGTTAAAAAAGATCTTTCTATTCAAAGGGAATGACTATGAACTGTCTGCCAGAGATTCAGAATGCTAGAGTGAACTATTTTGATTCTTTCTTAGACAGTGAAGGTTCAGAGGCCCAAATGTGTCAGATGAGAAAAAGTCTAACGTTTAGGCAGCATTAGTGTTTGTGACCTACCCCTGTTATTCAGGACATTACCCCTCATCATACCCCTAAACATAATAACAGATACACGGGAAAAGTGAATGTAATGTGACTGATACTGACTGTTATCTGTAGTAATATCTTAACTCCTCCCAAGACCCCTCTGAAGAAGATATCATCTCATTTGGTAAAAATGGGACTGAGGCAGAGCAGTGAAATCTGTTGCCCAAGAGTATAGAGCTAGTAAGTTGTGGAGCTGAGTTTCAAAAAGGGACTGGCTCGACTGATATTGCTTTATTTAGTTTCCATTTTGAAGCTAAATTTGGATAGGAATAGGGATTTTAATATGATAGTAATTCAGATGAATTCACAAAGCAAGCTGAATTCTTTTCTTGTTGCTCATATTTTTTTTGGTTTAAAAGCTATCAAACTTTCCAGTTTTCCCTTTTGTAGAGAAATTTAAAACTTATTTTCTGTGAGATTGTAAAATGACTAACAACATTAGTAGTTACCATTTTTTTTCATAGCAATTGTGCATTTTTACTTTCTGAATTAGCTGGCTCATTGCATCTTTAAGGTACATTAGTACTTAACTTAAAAGTACTGCCAAGTAAGGAACTGTGTTTATCTTAACTACACATGTGTAAATTACTGGGACATAGGATTATCTTTACCAGTATTTTAGTGGTCACCATTAAGATTCTAACAAAAGTAATTTTCTTCTCAATTCCTAACTTTCAGCTTCTAATTTCCACGGTCCTTTTACATTTTGCAGGATGTCAAACAACTCTTGGAGATAACTCATCATCTACTTTACCTTTTTGTCTTTATGGGCCTGGTACAATAGCTTATGTATATAATGGAAATGTTTCTGTATTATGGCTATACAAAGTATTACATTCAACTTCCCCAGAATCTATTTTACACACTAGAGTGTTAAAATTTGCTACAGATGGCTATTTGGTGTATTTACTTAGTATCTTAAATTCAAAACATTTGTTTCCAAAATGTTTAGCTGTGTGGATGACTAACAGTGTTTTATTTTATTGGATGACTGTTCAAAGTTATAAGTGGGATTTAAAAGTTTTTGGAAATTATTCACTCTTGTGTATCAAAGGCTGGATGAGAAGGGCAAAATAATAGTAGTTGATAGTAGCTCATGTAATACTTGGACACCTGGGATTACAAATTTGGACTATTATTGACAAAGTTGCCAGTTTCTTCCAACTCTATACTTGATAAATCTCTCCTATTCTTGTATTCCCTTAAGCTTATGAAACAAATGAGGATACTCTTCACTCTAATAATTTAGAATAAGGAATGAAAACAAGTTCTTGTCTACCACTTTAGTTCCTCATTTCTGAAATTGTTTGAATATAAAGTTGCATAGTTGGAATTTGTGTTCCTCATTTCATAAGTAGTGATTACAGATCATTTGGATCTATAATCAAAATTTTATTATTTCAGATTTCAGATTATTTCCTATTTTGAAAGTGATCTTATTTGAAATTTAAAAAAAAAAAAGGTACAGCAAGGGAGAAATAAGAATTTAAATCACTCCCCCTCTACTACCTTTGTGAGATACTCTGCATACTTGCAGGTCAAGCACTAATTTTTGAAAGTCTTCTATGTGTCTCTTATGCATTTTTATTAAGGTTTTTATTTTTTCATATTTTTGGTGGTGATGGGGTGGGTTCCTTCAGAAGGACTGATTCTGATTGCTTTTTGATCATTCCCGTCTATCCCGTTGGGCCTGTGAATAGCAACTTAAAATAGCTATTTAATTTTCATGAATCTGTTAGTTGAGTGGCATGGTTTCACCTGGTCTCTTGTGTTTCATTTCAGCTAATAGGTTTAGTGAGGTAGGGTAAGCATAGCTGAGATGACTGGAGCTTCTGGATCTCTGGTATATGTGGTCTTGCATCAAGGAGACTAAACTCAACTGCTTCATATTTAAACTCAGTAGCTTTCCAAGAGGGTGAAAAAGGAAGCTGTAAGGTCTCTGAAGGTTTTGCTTATGAGGTCAGACAACATCCCTTCTCTATTATATTTGCCAAAGCAAGTTTCAAGGTGAGCCCAGATTGAAGAGAGGTAGAAAATGGACTCCATATGGTGGGAGAGCAGCAAAGTCACCTGCAAAGGGGTGTGAACACAGAGAACTGTGATTCGTTGGTGGCTATTTTTATAACTGTTTACCATGTAACCTGCAGTAATCTACTAACATTTATCAAAAAAAAAAAAAAGAGGCAGCTATTATAATTCTTTTAGATCTTTATTGCTATAAACACTATGAACATTGTAATACTGTAATGGATGTTAAACATGGGCCTTCAAATAATTGGTTTTGAAGATATGTAGATCGACTAAGATATTCCAGAAATGGTCTCCATTCTTACAGGTCTCCATTCTTACATGTTGCCTCTGAATCAGTTTCTGATTTACCCTGTGTTGTTGAACAAATGTTTTCATTTTCATACAAGTCAATTCACTGGGAAAAAGTTGGTAGTCTTGCCCTAAGAGATTAAGTAGTGCTTTGTTAATATGAGCACAAATACATCTGGCCTTGACAGCAGAATTCTTGGTTGCAAACAACAGAAACTTAATCTAGTTAATTTAACCCTCTCTTAAGTTGTCTGGAGTTATCTTTGTCAAGTTTATTTCAAGATCACTAAAGATTTGAAATAGTTAAACTATTTAATCATGTCTGGTTTCTATCCTGCTGTAGATAAAGGGGTTACACTGTCTCTGATGACTGCTTAGGAATTAATCATCTGGTGACAATCCTATAAAGGAGGTATTATAGTCACAGATGTATAATCTTGATCATTTATTTTAAAACCTGCTGTGCAAACATTTTATTCTCTGCTAGCATTTAAAAAATTCCACAAGCAATTTATAGTATCACTTCCTTTCTTACATCCTTTTCTCTTGTGGGAGTTATTTTAAGCTTTTATTAAAAAAAAATCCTCACTGATGTAATGTACTATTTGTTTGTAGGTTTGTATTAAAAATATCGGAATATGTGGTAATTATTGCTTGATCTTTTGAGTTTCTTGAGAAAGAAAAGTAAAGGTGAGGAGAAAAATGTTGATAGAGATGCTGGTACTTGGTGAATGTGATTGGGAAGGAAGAGAAACTATTTATAATAGCTAGAAATAGCATCTTCAGAGTACTGTAAAAGCTGTGTTTTTCTATCTCCCTGAACCACAACTTTGATTGACTTTTTGCTCTGTTTGTTCTCCAGACTACCTTCTAGTTCATTTAAACTAATTGTCATTTGGAGAACTGAGGTGTGCTACTGAGAACAGGCCATATGCAACTTGATCATGCCCCAACCCCTGGCACCAGCTTTAGTCTCCTAGTCATCTCTGCTTAATGAGGCTTTAATCTTTTATAGAATTATTCAGTATACTTTGTTAGGAAAGATCAGAATATATATGTGGACTGTTTTCCAAATAGTTGCAGATGTTTCTGAAGTACAGAGTGTTTAAATCTAATTTATGCAAGTTAAGTAACATTCCATTACTCTATTGTGCTTGCTTATTTATGCAGTAAATATCTTCTAAAGACCTCAATTTATTTCTGGTTACATGTGAATGCATTTAATGCTGAAAAAAAATCTGTCTTTTGTTTCTCCTCCCCCCATATTTTAATATTTCCTTTCAATGAAACTAAGATTTAGCTGTATTAGTTTGTTTACTTACTATAATATTTGTCTGCTGTCTCAAATCTGGCTTTTGAAGAAAGGACTAATTTTGATGTTTTCCTTTGGATAGTTTTAATAATGAGGCTTTTGTTCTATTATTATGCTATATTAAATCTTAGTATTTCTTTAGTGTAGACACCATCAGTGATGACTAGATGGGCATTTTTTTTTAAGATTTATTTATTTATTCATATAGTACTGTGTACAGTTCTATATGAACTCTGAGTACACCAGAGACAGAGTGGGGAGCAGAACAGGCAGATCGAGGAAGTACACTGCTGAGGGGGAACAGTTGGCAGGTCAGGAGAGGTCTGCCTCACCATGTGGATCTCCTCTGGGCAAGTGGCAATCAAACTCATGCGGAAGTGGCTTAAGCTTCTTAGTGCTGTGCTTTAACCCACTGCGCCACCAGAGAGGGCCTAGATGGGTGTTTTTAAGATTTTATTTATTTATGCATTACAGAATTGGTGTGCAGGCTAGAGGTGCAGGGGCAGTGAGAGGATTCACCAGAGACAGAATGGGGAGCAGAACAGATAGATCGACAAAGTACACTGCTGAGGGGAGCAGTGGGCGAGTCAGGAGAGGTCTGCCACGCCATGTGGGTCACCTGTAAGGCCAGGAATCTAACTCGCACTGAAACTGCAGCAGCCAGCTTACAGTGCTGCATCCTAACCCATTGCACCACCAGGGAGGGCCAATACTAGATGGTTTTAGGCACACATGACACATGTTATTTAGCTTCTGATTTCACATTTACAAAGATCCTTAATTTTAATCCCCAGAAATTTAGTCACATGAAGTATTAATAGGATCCAGGGATTAGGAGCTGTATCTTTTGGTGTAACTTTCTAGTCCACTACACTGCCTTCTTCCAAATATTCACATTCATTTGCTCCACATGCAAAATATTCACTCCAAAATACATACTCTCCTAACTAACCTGTTATAGCATCAACTCTAATCCAAATCTCATTGGGACCCGATTACCTCATTATCAAAATCATCTAAATCAAGTATTGCTGCAAAGATGAGTCTATCTATTGTGACACAAGAGTCCTTTCTATTTTATGTATTAACAAAACAGAGAGATCCTCATCAAAAAGGGAACAAATGGAAAGGAGAAAGTTCAAGCAGTTTCATACTATCATCAGGCAAATTCCACTAGGTTTCAATGCCTGGGAATAATCATCTGCCTTTAAATATTTTCTAAAGACAATTTCTAAGAAGTAAAAACATATATTCATTTTAAATATTTCTTGTATCTTATTGAATTCATGGGGAAAATTATATCAATTTTCTTTTACTCTGGTAATGTAATAGTTGCTATGACATTCATATAGTCACTTTCTTCAACATGTTATTTTTAGAAGTATATGTATACATAAAACCTCTAAATTTTATCACATTCACATGATCAAAAGTTTTATTTTTTTGGTGTTAATGGAATACCAGTATAAGTTTTTTTTCTCAACTTTTCTGTTCATACTCTTGCTGTTTTTTTCTCTTTATTGAATTGTGACATGTCTTTATATATTTCAAGTTTTTAACTATCACAATAATTTTCTCAGGTGTTCATTTTAATTAAAATTTATTTTGGAGAAATACAGTTTCTTAAGTACAGCCAGAATCTTGTACTTAAGAAAATTAGTTTTAAAATAAATGTTTGCTAGCTGAAAGGGAGGGAAAGTAATTGTACAATTCATATTGTACAATGTTTCTGAAATAATCAGTCTGGTCTTCTTGCAACTTCTCATTATCCTTCAAAAAGGACCTTCCTTAAGAGACTTTCTCAAGGCTCAGGAGCCAGGGCCAGGAAATCTGTGCTCTTGACCTGCTCCTGTCCAACTAGAGGAGGTGGCAGTTTTCAGTACCCACCTTAGGTACCAGGAAGAGCAGCCTGAGCCCTCTCAGATACCATCCAGCTCCACTGAGGTGGGAAAGTGTTTGTCTTGCAGAGATGTTATTTAAGTAGGTAGTAAGTGTGATAAACTGTGAAGAGTGTCGGAAAATTTATATTGAATATGTACATGAAGCCAAGGTACAAATGCTTAAAACCCAATTCTTTTAAAAGTATCCATATAGTAGAATCCTAAGGAATGCTTTTGTAAGATATGTTGACATAGAATGAAATATTGGAAAGAAAACAAATGTACCTGTGTATGGGAAATAGTCTGCAAAAAGCAATGATTATTTTGGACTTAGAGATATATATGTAGTTTTTAAAAACTATATATTTTTATAGTTATATATGAACTTTCACATATTTTTTTAATCTTTTCTATTGGATATGTTTTATTTGATAATATAAAACTTTGATATCTCCCACCTGCAACCTAAGAAGATTATTTGAAATACCAGTATTAATATTTCATGGTGTTTTCCAGGTGTTAGGATTATAGAATATTTCAGTTTCTATACTCAGTTATTTGTATTAAATTTGAGGGAATGTGAAATTTATTAAAAATATTGAAGTATAATACTAGAGAGGTGGTAATATTTTAGTATTTTCCAGCTTATCTGATGAGGTAAATAACTTTTGTGGAGGAATTTTCATTTGCAAAATTATCATCTCTGAGCGCCGAAACATTAAGAATTGTTTTCTGTTCTTTTGCAGCAAATCAGTATTTGTAGTTAGTAAGAAGAACTTCAAACTATTTTAATGTACTTTTTCTTAATTCTTAGAAATTTCTTTGTTACCTTTCAAAATATTGTATTAATTATTTTAAAACAAGTATTTCTGTCTTTTAGTGTGAATTTCTTATGCCCTCAGAATAGTATTGTTTTATAGAACTTGAAACTTTTACTTTCTATTTGTTATTTCTTAGGTAAACGCAAAGCACTGAAGTTGAATTTTGCAAATCCACCTTTCAAATCTACAGCAAGGTTTACCCTGAATCCCAATCCTACAGGAGTTCAGAACCCACACATGTGAGTATACCTGGTAATCAAACAAGAGGCTCCACTCAAGCAAAGGTTTTTAAGTTATTGTGTATTATGAATCTTCTAAGCCAAGTGGTTGGTAGCTCCACTGTCTAATGGGTCATTTGAAGTGGTACTGTTTGAACCTGTATAGAAAGCTATTGCTTAAGTAGGTAAATAAAGTTTTCTTTTTAAAGTTTACATAAAATGGGAAAAGAATTGTAGATCAGATGCATTTGTATCTTTTAAATTTTTCTCTTACTGAACTGTCTGAAAATATTGTTCCTTTTGTTCCTTCTGGGTTTAAGTTAAATAATGAATAGTGTTTAGGAAACTTAACTCTCCCTGGAGAGCTGGATAAATCATCCCTACTTAGTTGGTGAGAAAATAGATAACTATTCTTAATAAACTAAATAGATAACTATAAGATTTTCATGTCATAGTAAAGTGAAAGAATGTGTACATCAATGTAGAGGTGTCAGTGATTTTTAAAATTTATTCTCCACTCTTTAATAAAATAAATATTTTAAATAACACCTTCAGAATATTTTTTTTTTAGAGATTTATTTATTCATACAGAACTGGGGTACAGGCCAGAGATGTGGAGGGTGAGAGGCTTCACCAGAGACAGAGTGGGGTATAGAACAGGCAGATCGACAAAGTACACTGCTGAGGGGAGCAGCGGGCGGGTCAGGAGAGGTCTGCCACGCCATGTGGTCACCTCCAGGGCAGTTGGGGATCGAACTTATGCGGAAGCGGCTTTAGATTCTCAGTGCTGTGCTTTAACCCGCTGTGCCACCAGGGAGAGCCACCTTCAGAATATTTTACAGGAAACTTTAATTGAATCTAAGGGATATATTAAATAATAATATCTTCTTCCTCACCCAAATCTATCATGAACATGAAGGTTTAGAGTTTTGTATTATACTCCTGTTTACAAAAATAATTTTTAGCTAATTCTGATACTGAAAACTATAGAGTAAGTGGTGTCATGTTTGACTTTAAAAATTTGTCAAAATATTGTACTTTATAGTTCCAATCATTTCTCAACAATTTGTGTTCAAGCCTTGTTACAATACCCATATATTTATTATTCTCAAAGAAGCTCATTTATTGCTGTTTCCTTTTCTTCCCATGTTTGGTATGCATTGTATTTGCAAACAAAGCATTTTGATAGAAGGCAGAGTGTTTTGCAGTAGGAATACCTAAAAATTTGCTTAAAATTTCATTAAATATTTGTTTGTTTTTAAAATAAGTGTCTGAAAGGTAGGAATGTCTTTGAGTTTGTATATACACTTTTAACTGTAACATTAGAGGGAATATAAAGGAATTTAATTAAAGAATTAAATTCCCTAGTGGGAACATAAAATGAAAATGACAGTAGCATTTTTAAAAATTTTAACTGGAAATGCTGTCAGTTTTATTAGACTCTTGTTCACATTGAGATTTCTTGTCAGTTCAGCTACGGCCCCAGCCTTCTTACCTTTTCTAAACCAGCAAATGGGATCTATACTGAAGAAGAAACTCTGTAGTACTACTTACTGAGCTCCAGCAGCTAGGAAACACTCTTAAAAGAATCTCATTTCCTAGACTTGCTGTTGAAAGCTAATATAAAACTAAGTTTTGAACATACTACATCTCTATTCCTTGGTTGTTAACTAAACCATACAGCTGAAGTCTGAGGAAGAAAGGATATAGTTGTATAACTGCCTAACTTAACAGATCTTTCATTCTTTTTTAAAAGCTCTTTTGGACAAGGAGAAAGGACAATAACTTATATTTAGAACTGGAAAACATTCACTTATTTGTACTCCCATCCGTTAAAGTTTTTTCATGTCTAGGAATCCCCTGGGCAACATCTTTTTTTTTTTTTTTTGCCTTTAACAGAGGGTGAAGAAAATTTATCTTTAGAATTTGAGTTTATCAGGTTTTCTTTTTAAAACGACTTCATACTAATCATATAACATGGCCAGTATCTTATCTTTTGATTCTTACAAGTGTTAAAAGTTTGAAGGAATGGCCCTCCCTGGTGGCACAGTGGGTTTAAGCACAGCACTGCAAAGCTGGCTGCATGCTTTCACCGTGAGTTTGATCCCCGGCAAGGGAAGTGACCCACATGACTCAGCAGACCTCTCCTGTCTCACCTGCTGATACCCTCAGCAATGTACTTCTGCTCCCCACTCTGTCTCTGGTGAATCCCTTCACCACCCCTATACCTCTGGCCTATACCCCAGTTCTGTATACATAAATAAATTTTTAAAAGTTTCAGAGGACATGGTAATAAGCATTTTTATTTCATGATAGAATATTTAGTGTGCCTACAGGTAATAGATTGAGTTAACATTTTGCCTTTTGACTCTTAAAATGAAAGATTAAGCCTTACAGCTAAAGAGTATAAGGAAAAACGTGACTTACAAACCCATCAAAATTGGGTTATTCCAGGAACTATAAGTCTTGAAAATCAGAGGTAGTCTTATGAATATGTCAGAGTTATGTTGAAATCATGGTTTATATATACACTTAGCATGAAAGGAAGCAGATAATCTCTAGCTATAGACTTTATGCTGAGCATTGTAGGAGTGCTCTCAGTGTGTAGAATTGCTGTATAATGCACCACGTATAATTGTTACTGTGAAAGAACAGCCTTTTTATCTTCATAGTATATGAGAGTTGTATAACAGGAAGCACCAGATTTCAAGCTAACCTTGGAAATAAACAAGGATGAGTAAAGATCCATTTATGGGCTTAATGCTAAACATTTTGGAGCCATTTGTTCTAAGTTTTAAGGAACTTTCTTTGTTGAGGTGAGGGTAACTTTAGGATTTTATCTTTATTATACTTGAATGGAAAGAAACTCTATTTTCCCACAGAACATGTAAGAGGTAGTTTTAAAGGAATTTCGAAGTCCCCAGTTAATCATTAAATATTCTTAATTCCATGATGATCTTGCTCAGTGGAGTTTTGTCTTAAAATACAACAGTTGTAAATTATCTAGGCAGTTGTAAGTTTTCTGGTAAGTTGTGGATACTTTATCTTTTTTTTTTAAATTTATTTATGCATGTAGAACTGGTGTACAGGCCAGAAGTGCAGGGGCAGTGAGAGGATTCACCAGAGACAGAGTGAAGAGCAAAACAGGCAAAATGATGAAGTACACTGCTGAGGGGAGCAGCGTGAGGCAGAAGAGGTCTGCTGTGCCATGTGGGTCACCTCCAGGTCCGGAATTAAACTCACTGAACGGCTGTGGCTAGCTTTCAATGCTGCATCCTCTTTGCGCCCCCCCAGGGAGGGCCCTTTTGAAGTTTATTATCTTGGATTAATAGTGGGTAGAAATTTCAGAAACATGGTTTCTATCACCCTTCCCCCCAACCCCCACCACACACACAATCACTCTTGGGGTGCTTTCAATCCTATAAAACAAGGAATACCTACCCCACCACACCCCTTTCTAGTTCTGTATTCTTGAAGTTTGTCACCTGATCTCAATTCAGGCATTGAGTTAAAATAGAAACTTTCATTATTTTGTATGGTGGATTAAGAGAGACAGGAAAAGGGAGAGAATGAATATTAAACCAGCTTGTATTATTATTATTTTTTTAACAAATAAAATATTATTCATAAGCCCTTACCTAACCAAATAATCCTTAGGACATCTCTGGTCATTTTGTAAATGCATAAGCCAAGAGTCTACATGAGCTTAAATATTTCCCCCAACTTCTGAAATTTCCAAAGTAGTCATAGTAATTTAGAATCTCTAAATTTCTATGGTTGAGAAATTTCACAAAATAGTCATAATAATAAATTTATAGGTACAAATTAATAGTTACTATTTTAAAACTCAAATGTATCAAAATCTGTGGGGGTCCTTTTATGTTTAATTGGATTAGTTTTACTGATAAAAATTTTTTTTCATACTGTGATAAAATATTCATGACATAAAATTTCCCATTTTAATCATTTTAAGTGTACAACTCAGTGGCATTAGGTACATTCAAAGTATTGTACAACTATACCACCATCTACCTCCAGCACTCTTCTTGTCTCAGATGGAAATACTATCTATATCCATTATGCCCAAATCCCAGCTTTATTTCCCCCAATCTCTGGCAGCCTCCATCTTTCTATTTGTGCATTTGTCTCAGAATTTGGTACCTCATTTAATTAAAACTATGCAAAAGTTGTTCTTTTTGCCTGGCTTAATTCATCAACATAATGACTTCTATGCTATCCTTTTTGTATGTAGTATGTGTTAGAATTTTCTTCCTTTTTAAGGCAGAAGAGTATCTTATGTTGTATCTGGCATTTTGTTTATCCATTCACTTTTTGGTTGATATTTGGGTGTTTCTATCTTTTGACTGTAGTGAAGAGTGCTTCTGTGTGGGGTAAACTTTGAAAGCTTACCTGATTGTACAACTTAAAGTTAGTTCAGAGTTATTTAGCCCTCTTTTCAGTCCTATATCTGTGCCTCTGGTATTCGTGCTATACTTCATAAGTCAGATTCACTGAAGAGGAGAGTCTCAGCAGAAGGCAGTGACAGTAGGTCCTCTGGAAAGTCACTACTATAATTCTGAAGCTGGATCTTTATAGCTAAGATAATAGATTTTAAATACTTGCATAAAGAAGTAATTGATAAATGCTGTTGTTTGTTTACTAAAGGTGAATATAGTTTTGGTTTTTAAAATCATCTTTGTCTAATCAGAGACTTAGATAGGCATTAAGATTCATCCCTGGATTGTACCATATAGCCTGTAGCACTACCAAGTTCTGTTCTTTAAGAAAATGTCAATGAGTTTTCCAACCATTTCTGAAAATACAGCAAAGTTTTGAACGCTGTGGAGGTCCTTTGTCTTTGTAGTTCCTGAAAACTTTCATCTGTTATTAAGGAAGTTTACTATTTATAGGAAATATGACTTTCCAGAGTACTTATTATTATTATTTATAGCTTAGTCATAGTATAAGTGAATGAATTCTCCCAGAACTAATAATTGCCTCCATTCATGGTTCGTCATGAATGAATGGTTTCTCAACAGTATTAAATATGTTAGGTGATCACTCTTTTATTTTTTTCTTTTAATAGTTTTTTTCTCTGCCCTATATGTCTGCTTTAATCTGGACTGGTTTCACTTTAGGCCTGCTTCATTACTGTTGTCATTGTTTTATAAATACCTGCGTTACTCTCCTGATCTTGATACCCTATTTTTTCAATTTCATGTTGTTATTTTTTTCTCAGATTCCTCCATCATTTTGGTAGAGTGTATCTCCTCATAGCTTTCTGAGATAAATATTCTTTCTTAGTAAGTGACCTTTTTTGGATATTTGCCTGCCTGCCTGAAAATGCCTTTATCTAATACTAATAGTAGATTTGTAGTTTTATTAACTGTCATCCCTGATATTGGAGTGTCCCTTCATGTTTAAGATCTCTTAGTTTTAGGCCCTATTTTTCTTGACTTTTCTCCCTCTTCAATTTTATATGTATTTTTCTTTTCTTTTTTCTTCTCTCCCCGCTCCCTGCTCTACCTCCCCACACAAGAGAATAACAAATTGACGGGAAACTGATTTGACTGGTGGGACTCCATGATGAAATATAAAAAAGAAGCATCTAATTTGTTTTTGCTTTGAAGGCTTTCCAAATGTCAGTCTCTGGACATTTAGTCTTTGTTTTCCTGAGAAAAGGTGATGTGTGAAGTTGCTATAATTCTGGGAGTAATTCTAGGTCAAGGAAGCTAGTTTACACTGTGTATTTAGACTTTACTCAGCATACCTTGCTACATTTCTTCTATGACTGGTGACTTTCTGGTGCAGTTTCTTCAGAATACATAGTCGTAGATCATATACTAAGGCAGAGGTGGGAACATCCTCTCTTTGCTCCATACAGTCTTTCAATATTGCTTTTGGATTTAAACTCCAACTGGTATCCTTAACTTATCCTTCCCATTTTAAAATAAATTCATTTACATTTTTTTGATATCTCTGTTTAAATGCAGATTTTGGTTTCACTTTTCTCTGCCTTTCTAAAACTATGATAACTTGAATTCATTTATTTTAAACATCCAAAAATCGGTTGCTATTTCCCAGCTAATGTGGTCTATTCTTAGTCTCTTTTACTTTGTGAGATTGTATTTAAAAAAACAAGTCCTTATGTGTTGTTTTCATTGGTATTTGTGGAGAGGGTAATGCATGGCTATCTGGAAATCTCTTCATGAAGTGAACCTTCAACAAGTGAACTTCTTGACCTGATAAGAATTATGTGAAAAGTACATGCTTCTTTTATAACTGATACTAGTTATTGTTTAACATAGGGATAAAAAAAAAGCAGTGGACATACTAAACTGAGGGAATAAGTATAAATTCTAAATGAATGGGAAAGAATGATGATAGTGTTCCCAAATATTTAAATGATAAGGCAAGCCAAAACAGTGAATCACTAGAATAATAAGTAGTATTAAGGAGCTAGGAAAAGAAAAGGAAATTAAATGCAATGTAAGGACAAATAAAGAAAACAAAATAAATGCATTAGACAATGAACAAAATCAAATAAAAATATTTCATGGAAAGATTAATAAAAGTTATGAACTCTAACAGGAGAGATCAAGAAATAAAAATAAAAAGAAGAAATCCATGTTATTGCTGTTGGAAATGACATAATAGTGATATTACTACTATTCTCATGGTTCATAAGAACATAATATGGAATATGAATAATAATGTGTCAATAAATTCAGCAACCTGATTGATATAGAAATTCTGGAAAGACAATCAAAATTGAATCAAGAAATAGAAACAGTAAATATTCCTATCTGTTAGAAAATTGAATTTGTAATTAAAAACTTTCACACACACACAAAAAACTTACATCCTGGATGGTTTTACTGGTAAATTTTTTCAAACACCAAGAGAAGAAATCTGATTTAGCTTCTAGAAACTTTTTGCTAGAAAAAAGAATAGGGAACAATTTTAACTCAATTTTTGAATTAGCATAACCCTAACATCAAAATCAGTCAAGGGCATTATTTAAAAAAAAAAAGACACTGTGTATCACTATCCTGTACACTTGGAAATCCTTAACAAAATATGATATTGAATCAAGCAGCATAGAGAAAGGACAGTACATCACGACTAAATGGGATTCACTTTAATTTGACATTTGAAAATTGTCAGTGTCATTCACACATTAATAAAACAAAGGAGAAAAATTATGTAATTGTTATAGTATATGCAGAAAAAGAATTTGACAACATACATCATTCATTATAGAAGTTCCTATTAAACTAGGGAAGGAGGGGAATCTTCCTTTTAAAAGTTATCTATGAAAGTAGATGTCTAATATAGCTAATATCATACTTAATGATGAAAGACTTAATGATTTTTCCTTAATACTGGAATCCTAAAGACAAGTAAGTCTATACTCACTAGTTCATTCAACATTTTGCCCATGAATGCTTCTAAACCTATGTAGATTTTTACTGTATAAGGGGCAGATAAGAGTGATCAAGTACAGGGAGTGGTATGTATTTGAAGTTGCAAGATATCATAGTTCTTCATAGAACTGAGTGAATGCCAGTTGGAATAGACAAAGATTGAATGAGGAAGGAATGATGGATTTGAAATAGGGTAAAGAGGAGTTGTGGACGGGATAATATGGGACCTTGTAGTTAAAGATTTGGGATGCCATCCAAAGTGCAGTATGAAGCTATGGAAGGATTATCAACAGGTGACTGACACAGCATGATTTACAATGAAAGTGATTATTGTGGCTGCTGTGTAGAGTATATATTGGAGGGAGGCAAGAATGAAATTGGGAGACCTAGGCAGTGGTAGTTTATCTGAAACATAGTGGATATTAATGACAGAGCTAGAGGGAAATGGAGAGATTCCAGAGGAATTTTGAAGGTAGAATTGACAAAAATTGGTAATGGTTGGATTGTGTGTGGTAATGAGGGGTGTATACAGTGATTCCAGACTATTGTCTTAAATGAGTGGGTTGTCATTACTGAGATGGGGACCACTGGGTGTGGATGAGGGAACTTACAAGACCAAGAGTTTGGTTATGTTAGAGATGTCTGTGAAATATCCTATTAGAGCTATCATGAGATAAATTTAATGTACTATATGGTGTTGAAAATATGAATCTGCTACTTAGAGGAGAAGGCATAGATTAGAGATTAAAGGTTGAGCATTGTCAGCCTGCAGGTGATGGCATTGTCTAGGAAATGCATGTATCTTGATGAGACAATTGGGTACAAGGCTGAGCCCTGAGGAAATCTCACACTTAAAGAGATTGAATAGAAGAGGAACAACTGATCAGATAGGAATGAGGCTTTAGAGGTAGAAGCAAATCAGTGGGATGTGATGTCATAGGAACAAAGCATTGTGTCAAAGGGCAGATGGGAAAGCACTATGGCCAGCTAGCTGTGTCTGTTGTTCTAATGGTAATGGTAAGTACTTTGTTGACAACTCCTCAGATAGACTTGTTTTTGTATATGTGTTTCTGAGATACACTTTTCACTACTCTGATTTCTTATATACTTTGGGAAAGGGTTCTAGCTACCAGTAGAAACTGGAGCCAAAACAGGGAAAGGATCTCAAGAAAACTTGTAACCTGTTGATTTAGAGCAGTTTTCCTAACCTTTTCTGTAAAAGGACTGCCCAGAAAAGCTATTTTAATGGAAAAACTTGAGTATAGCTGACAAATGATGAGTTTTAGGGAAAATGTCATCTATAGCATAACGTGCAGAGGTGAATATTTGTCTTGCTTTCTCTAATATCACGATATTTCTTTGTGATAAATGTGCCTTCTATGCATAAATAAGTACTGCTCTCAAAATACTCCAGATTTGTATCATCAATACCTTCCATTCACGTAGTATGAATATCAGATTTTGAAAATTTATATTTGAAGTCTCTGAGCTATTCTCTGGACATCTTTTTTCAGTTTTTCATTTTGCCTGATCTTAGATCTTAGCAAAGATACCTATTTTGTTAGTAGTGCCAGGAAGCAGGCAGTTTCCATGGCAACAGACAGACCACGTTTACTGTGGAAATTTCCGGAATTAACAGCTGCATTGCAGAAGGATGCATAAAGCAGTATTCATCTAGAGATCCTAACAGTATGGACACAGAAGAACAGTTGCAGTGTACTGGGTATGTGTTATGTTTATTTTCCTGTCTAACGAGGATATATACTAAGAATAGAATAAAACAGCTTGAAGTATTTTAGGTCTGCTGGTTTGAAAAAACCAAGAATACCTGGGGGGGGGGTTGAAAAAAAATAATTTGGGAAGGAGGATATGTTTGATAGTGTTGGGAGTAAATCAAGCTCAAGATAAATGAAGTAAAAGAAGATCACCATGAGATAAGAAAAGACACACTTCCAATTAGGTAATAAAAGATTTCTTCTGATGGTATTTCTAGACACAGAAATATATTTATCACATAAATAAATAGACATTAGTAAATGTGAGGAATCAAGTTCTTATGTCCAAGAAGACCAACCTGTTAAGATAATTAGCTGTTTATTGCTAAGGGTAATATAGATATGAGAGATGTCTGGGGTTTAATAGGGAGTGCTGCCTCCTTCTTATCTACCCGGTGTGCCTCAATGATAAGAGCTGGGGAAGGGTTAACAGATTTCTGAGTCAACTACCTGTTGATTTATGGGGGACTTTTTTTTTTTTTTTTAAAGATTTATTTATTTGTACATACAGAACTGGGGTACAGGCTAGAGGCTCAGGGGTGGCGAGAGGCTTCACCAGAGACAGAGTGGGGAGCAGAACAGGAAGATCGACGAAGTACACTGCTGAGGGGAGCAGCGGGCGGGTCAGGAGAGGTCTGCCACGCCATGTGGTCACCTCCGAGGCAGATGGGAATCGAACTCAAGCGGAAGTGGCTTTAGCTTCTCATTGCAGTGCTTTAACCCGCTGCGCCACCAGCGAGGGCCGGGATTTTTTTTTTTAAAGATTTATTTATTTATGCATATAGAACTGGGGAACAGGCCAGAGATGCGGAGGGTGAGAGGATTCACCAGAGACAGAGTTGGGAGCAGAACAGGCAGATCGAGGAAGTACACTGCTGAGGGGAGCAGTGGGCAGTCAGGAGAGGTCTGCTGAGTCATGTGGATCTCCTCCAGGGCAGGCGGGGATCGAACTCATGGGAAAGTGGCTTAAGCTTCTTAGTGCTGTGCTTTAACCCGCTGCGCCACCAGGGAGGGCCGGGATTTTTTTTTTAAAGCCTGAAATGTACCATGAGGTTAACTTCTAGAAATAGACTGGGATAGATAACTGGAGTCTCTTACCTACCAGTGGATACTTACAAATTTGAAAGAGAAATGAATAGGTATGATTTAAGTCATTTGAATGATAGATCATTTAGATGACTAGAGAAGTCAGCAAACTGTAGTACATTAGCCCAATGTGGCTTCCTGGTAGTTTTTAATAAAGTTTTATTAGTACATAGCCACCTATCTGCCTATGTAGCTGTAACAAAAGACAGTATGGTCCACAAAGCCTAAAATATTTACTTATTGTCTCTTTATAGAAAAATATTTGTAACTTGTAATTTAGATGTTGTGTTCAATTCCTAGGGCTGCTATAACAAATTGCCAGACTTGATTTAAAACAACAGATATTTATTCTCTCACAGTTCTGGAGGCCAGAAATCTCAATCAAAGTGTTGGCAAAGTCGTGCTTCCTCTGAAGGCTCTAGAAGAGGATCCTCTGTCTTTTCCATCTCTGGTAGTTTCTGGTATTCTATGTAGCATAACTCTGAATTACTGCCTCTGCCTACACTTGATTTCTTCCCTATTTTTCTGTATTCTCCTTTTCTCCTTTTCTGTTTCTTATAGGACACATTTCTTCATACTCATGACCTACCATAACCTGGGATGATCTCTTCTCTTTAGCTTAAAGAGCTCTTTAGCTTAATTATGCCTGTAATGATAAAACCACATTCTGATGGTCATGGTCTAGATGAACATATCTTTTGTAGGATCCTCATTTTGCCCACTACAGATAATAGAACTTGGTTTTGGTTGTTTAGGCCACATTTATGTTAAAAATATCTTTGGAAACCTATGAAGAATATACTCTACAGTCGATTTGTTAACCCCCTGGAAAGTAAATTAAACTCACTTTTCAAGGACAAGGCAATATAGGAGTTGTTAAAGATACAGAAAACAATTTCTGTGATGTAAACATGAGCAGCAGAGTGAAGTTGGTACTAGAATATTCATTGGAGAAATAGTGCTAAAATACTCACTGGAAGCTGATGAACAGCACCTAATAATTCACGCCTCTAACCTGTCTTTCCTCAATTCACACTCCCCAAAACAGCAAAATAAATTTGGAATTTTGATGAAAGCAGGTTGGCACCAAGGAAGAATTAGTTTTGAGAGATGAGGAATATGACTGGATTATGGCGATGGGAGATATATATGTGATTCAAATAAGTAGATTTCTTAAACAAGTGATGAAGTGGCAATATAAACTGTACACCAGTGTGTGTGAGACTTGGCTCTGATTGTGTATCCTTTTTGTCATTATGGGAGGACACAGACTATTGCTCAAAGCAATGTGATAAAGCAGGAAAGAGAGTCTGTGATATGAACGTATTTGTAAGCCTTAGGAGGCTTACAAGCTACCTTGCATTTCCTAGATTCCCATTTAGCTCATGTGGGTATATTCTGAAATGTTTAAGAATTAATACATGCACATGGTGAAGATTCAGAATAGTAGAGAGGGATACTAGAACTCATCCCTTAACTTGAGAAGCCTCAGTCTAATGCTGATATCCTTACCTGCGGTCTTAAAGGTAAAACAACTGATTTATTTATTCATACAGAACTGGGGTACAGGCCAGCGGTTCAGGGGCAGTGAGAGGATTCACGGGAGACAAAGTGGGGAGCAGAACAGGCCAACTGATGAAGTACATTGCTGAGGGGAGCATCAGGCGGGTCAGGAGAGGTCTGCTGTGCCATGTGGGTCACCTCCGGGGCAGGTGGGGATCGAATTCATGCAGAAGTGGCTTTAGCTTCTTAGTGCTGTGCTTTAACCTGCTGCGCCACTAGGGAGGATCTAAATAGTTTTTAATTTTCCTATTGGCATATAGAGTTTACTTCAGGAGATAGAATGAGATATAGCTTAAAGAATAGATTGGAATTAAATTAAGCCAATTAATCATACATAGTTCATAATTACAAGCTAAAAGTTAAGCACTAGAGGAGCTAAAATACTACCATATATTCCAAGTATTTATATTACATAAAGGGCGTATGTTCCAAATACATGTCAGTTAACAGAATTTATTTTTATAAATGGTTTGTTTTCATCACCGATTTGAATAAATTACCCCAGCTTCAATAATAAAAGTAAAGTTGAGTATGTAGTTTTTCCACAGTTATGTGTTTGAAATAAAATTCACATAGTAACAGTATTAAAAATTAGGCCCTCCTTGGTGGCGCAGCGGGTTAAAGCACTGCACTGAGAAGCTAAAGCCACTTCCTCATGAATTCGATTCCCGCCTGTCCCCGAGGTGACCACATGGTGTGGCAGACCTCTCCTAATCCGCCTGCTGCTCCCCTCAGCAGTGTATTTCCTCTATCTGCCTGTTCTGCTCCCCACTCTGTCTCTGGAGAAGCCTCTCGCCACCCCTGAGCCTCTGGCCTGTACCCCAGTTCTGTATGTACAAATAAATAAATCTTAAAAAAAAATTAGTTACAGATTATGTATAAAAAGCTGCTAAGACATTTCATTCTTATTTGCTTTAGGAACTAAAGTATAAGCAATTTCAAATTTGTAGTACAAAATGATGTTTGAGTAGTAGCATCCTAAAACATTTTATAAACAAAGATGAAAATATGAAACAAAAAATGAGATCATTTTTATAACTTTAAAAAGGGGAAACTTGAAACCCAGAAAATTCAGATAATTTAATATTAACCTTAACATAGTATTCCTAATAATAAAAAAAAAGAAGAAGAAGAAGAAGAAGAAGAAGAAAAAGATGACCAGGGTTTCTCTTACATCTTACCTGTAGGAACTGCCTAAAGAAAGTGGTCTCTTCTGAGCCATTAGTTTCATCTCTCTCCTTTGTCATGTCTTCTCATGCCTTGGCCTTTCCCTGGTAACTAGAGAGGGAGTGGAGGAGGGAGGATAAATGGGTGCAGACATACTCTGTTGGGAAGTAAGGTGCGTTTTGGATGGAATAGAGAAGGATCACGGCTCTTTATGGACTGAGGATTGTATTTCTGTATTTGCTGGTGTCAGTGCTGAGTTTAAATAGGAAAAACAAGATGATTGGGGATAGAACTTGCCATGGGAGCAGTGAGTATTCTTACTGGCAATACACAGAGCTCTGGGTATCTCAAACCTGCCTTCAAGCTATAGGTTTGTGATAGGCAAAAGTCCCTTCCATTTAAATAGAGTGAGGCCCCAGAGCAATCTCTCTCCCTCCCAGTTTTTCTCTCAGTTTTATTGAGCTATAATTGACATAAAATAGACTAAGATATTGAGTGTTCAGTTTGATATTTTGACATATGTACATACCTATAAAGCTGCAGGCAAGAAAATAAACATATCCGTCACTCCCCAGATGCCTCCTCCTGCTTCATTGTAGTTTTTATATCTAGATGTTTGATTTGGTTCTTTTTTAGATATTCCATGTTTATTAACGTATTTTTCTTTAGTTACTTGAATATATAGACTATAGTAATAAGCACTGTTTTATTCTCTTCATTTACTAATTGTAAATTTGTGAGTCAATTTCAATTAATTTCTCTTTATTATGGGGTTTTAAATTTTTTTTTTGCATACTTAGTGATTTTAGACTGTATACTTGAATTTGGGTACTTTGTGTTCTTACCAACTTTGACCTTTTCAGATTTTGCTTTTTGGTTTTAATAAGTGAGACTATTAATTTTTAAGTTATCTGCTGGATTCCTAGTAGTTAGGGAGTTTTCCCTCATGAATAGGAACAGGAATTGTGTGGTATGAGCCTGGATATTGTTCCCTCTAATCCTTTGAGCCAAGTACACGCCTCTTTATAAGCATGTGTTGATCAAGATAGCTCTCTGCCAATCTGGGAGATTATTTTATCTGGTACTTTGCCTTGTGAATACTTGCTCCCTTGCTCTCCCCAGACTCCAGATACACCTCAACATGAGTGCCACCAGGATCTGCCTGGATCCCCCCACTATTTAGCACCAACTGTGAGCTCTCCCTGAAGTAAGCTGGAGCTAGTTGTAGAGCCCACCTCGAAGTCCTGTACGGGCTTAGTCACTGCCCATTGTTTTGTGATGCCCACTGTCATGAAGGCTCTCACTTACGTTGCCTGTAGTTTTTTTTTTTTTTCCCAGTTGTCTCAGATATGAAAGTGTCTATCTTGACACAGGTGCCACACTGACATTGTCAGGGGAGAGCAGGAATTACAGAAATCGGGAACGATGTCTTCACGACTTTGAGAAAGTACATCCTTTTCATGATTGGCACTCTGTTGAATAGAAGAAATCATGGCATTTAATAAAAAAGAATACATATTACTTTTTTACATACATCAATTTATAGATGAAATGAGAAAAAAAACAAAGTGGGGAAATATTTGCAATGCAGATGTTATTAGATAAACAACTTTTTAGCAGAAGCAACAACAATAAAATGAACACTGGGTTAGCAGGGCTCAGCGGTTTTATCTCAGTTAGTTAACAAAGGAAGAAACACTTGTTCACCAAACAGCATAAGAATGTTCGACTCTAAGCATAGTAAGTCAGAAGGAAACTTTAAAAAGTGTTCTAAACCTCATCACGTGAGTTTGGCACATGGGGAAATCCTTTCACTACTCCTTTTACCTGCTCACTTTGTCATTACAGTAGCCATGTGGGGCACTGATGACCGACACATCAGAAATATCTAATTGAAATTTATAAAGCAAGGTGTGACAGTGTCATTTGGCAACCTGTATGTACAGTACAAAAATATATAAAGCTCATGTGGTAAACTGTTCTAAGTGGCTTTCTCTGTTTTACAATTGCTTTTTTCTTTTTAATTTTTTTCCTCCACTTGTGTAGGAAAGGATTTGGGATTAATCATCTGGTTGGACAAAGAGGGTTGGGTACTTGTCCTGCTGCTGAATTTGTATAGCAAAATATGGTATTTAATTGAAGATACTGGTGGGAGGTAGGCTAGAACTGTCTTAGGTAATTTTGGCTTTGAGCTCTGTTTCCTTAAAAACAAGCCTAATCTATACACAAAGCCCTAGGCAGATTTATTAGACATGTTGGCTAAAATAAAGCTTTTGTACTGTCTAATCTGATTAATGTTCTGGAATATTTTGTAAGAGTTTTTTGGAATTTATATAATAGTCTGGGTCAAGGGAAGAATGTCAGTTAAAATGATGATTATTTAGTATTAAGTAGTAAGTGAGTCAATTTGTCATTTCTATTCAGAAGGTCAAAGAAAGTACTCATAAAGAACTTCAATGAAAATGTAGTTTTCAGAAACTATTAAAATTATAACTCAAAATTAGGTTTTCATGTACAAGATAATTCCCTGGGTTATTTTTTGTTGTTGTTGTTTTAAGATTTTATTTATTTATGCATACAGAAATGGGGTACAGGCCATAGGATCACTTGAGGGTGGGGTGGGATGGGATTAACTGGCACTGAAGCAGCTGTGGCTTGCCTTGGCTTAGCTTTGCAGTGCAGTGCTCCAGCCCGCTGTGCCACCAGGGGGGCCCAATTTCTTGGTTCAAAAACAAATAATTTATATACCTTGAATTGTATATGAATATAACATATATTAAACATATACAAAATACATGCTAAATATCTGTAATGTTTTATGTTTTACAGAAGTTACACTTAGGGACACATTTGAGTTTCTGGGGATGCATATAGCAACTATTTCAGTTTTTGTTTGTTTGTTTTTTTTTTGTATGTGTGTGTGTGTGTGTTTATATGTGTGTTCCCTAGTACATGGAATGGCTAGTTTCTAGAAATCAAGAATTATTGGGTATGGTATTTAGATGTGCTCTAAGAACTCTTAGAAACCTGTGTTAAGAATTTTATTCAAGGAAGTGCTTTGCCTCTGTATTTGAAGACATTTGACACCACTGGCACCCAGCCACTGAATGCCTGTAGCCCTGCCCAGTGGCTGTGATGATCGGATCTGCTGCCTGTCCTCTCTTTGCCGCTCATTTCCAACTCTTGGAGTATAGTTTAGCACCTCCTTCTATAAGAACCACTGGGGGCTAACATATATTAAGGGCTCTACTAATTAAGTTTTGTGTGGTGAACTTATTTGCTGATATGGCAGAGGCACTGGGATAACTGACAGGTTTACAGAGTTAAGTTGAACTACTTTGGGGATAAGAAATTAATAACGAAATGATTCAACTTCTGATACTCTCATCAGATCTTAAATCTTATTTAACAGATTTGCCTCAAGATAAAAACTGCAAGTGTTTGCCTTCGTGAGTGACTGCTAGAGTTTCATGGTAAAGGTGCAGGTTAGGCTTCCAGATCCAGTCGGTATAGTGCTGTGTGTGTACAGGTCCTTGGAAATCATCCTGTGGTTGAACTGTTAGAAAAACAGCTGTGAAACTGATTCCATTTCACTTGAAAGTTTCCCTGTCCAGTGTGATAAAGACTGTATGAATATGCCTTGATCATGTCATAACTAGTGTGTGTGGGTGTATGTGTGTGGTTTTCATCACTGTTTTCCTGTTTAAATGAGAAAATGGAACTCTGGAAAGTTATATATATATATTTCATATTATATTTACTGAGGTTAAAAAGTAGGCTTACATTGTTTTCTCTGTTTCGGGGGTTTTTGATTTAAACCTCTACAAATGTGTTTTTCACACTGTGTCCACCACCAGTGGCTCAACCAGTCCCCAACTACAACTCAGCTCTGTTCTGTTTAACCCCTTACTTTCTACACTTCCACCATACCATCTTGTTATCATATTCTTGTGTTTATCTTTTTCCTGTAACAGCGATATTGAAATACAATTCACATACCGTACAATTTACTCGTTTAAATTGTATGACTTAATTGCTTTTAATGTCACCTTCTGTAATTTTTTATTTTAAAGACTTATTTATTCAACTGGGGTACAGGCCAGAGATGCAGAGGGTGAGAGGATTCACCAGGGACAGAATGGGGAGGAGAACAGTCAGATTGACGAAGCACACTGCTGAGGGGAGCAGCAGGCCAGTCAGGAGAGGTCTCCCACTCATGTGGATCACCTCCGGTGCAGGCAGGGATCGAACTCATGCGGAAGTAGCTTAAGCTTCTTAATGTGCTTTAACCCGCTGAGCCACCAGGGAGGGCCCAACCTTCTGTAATTTTTTAACATTTTCTTTAGTCCAGGATGATAACCCACACTCCTGAGTTGTCAGTCTACTAGGACTTTATTCACAAAGCACATAAGAGGCTGGAGTTGCTAAACTGTTAGCAGAAATATAGTCATTGGTTCCAAAGTTCCATCTTTAAAGTAACAGATAATGTTATAATGGTTGTTATTCTGTGTTCTCATATAATAATAAAATTTCTCAAGAATGGTAGCAATAAGTATTATACAAAGTAATAACAATACAATGGTATCTCTTGCTATATTCTATTGGTTAGAAAGAAGTTGTATGTCCTATTCACATTCAAGGAAAGGCAATTACACAATGATGGGAACATAAACACCAAGAGATACAGGTTCCATCTTACAGCTTATTTGCACTGCCCTTAAGTATATGAATTCCTTTTTAAATATTCCTTCCAATTTACAACTAATTTCAGCTAACTGAAATTACTGGACTGGTGTAAATTTCACAAATGATTAATATGTGTCATAGACATTATGTTTACTTGTAAGGGATCATGAAACACTGTGTTAGAAATTCATTATGTTGGAGTATTTCCTGGCTTAATCTGTTGACTTCATAAAAAAGATCACTGATTCTGGGCTTCTTATCACTCGGGATGTTAGAATATAAATAATGTCAGTGACAAGCACTTGTATGAATGAAAACTAGTGTTATGACATATTATGACCTGAGAATCTGGCATTTGGAATGCTGATTGCTATTAATAGTTATTTAGAAAAAGTATTAATCTTTGAACTATAATCTAGAATATTAGTTATTATTAATGCTAGTATATTTGGAGAGATTTTAAATGTTTTAATATTTGAGCTATTTAAAAGTAGTCATTAGATCAGTTCTGATCTTAGAAAAACATTTTTAAGTTTTAGAAAAATAATAATTAAGCCATAGAAACACTATTTACTTTTGTCACCCTATCAGAATTTAAGAGATTCTGATGATCTGATGTGAAATTGAAAATTTTTGATGGTATTCAGTGTAATTTTTTTCTTTATGTATGTCACACACTCTAGTTTGATACTATTAATTCCCACATCTTGCATGTGTGTGTGTGTAAGGGAGGAAGAGTGAAAGAAATAAGAGACTGACTAAATTTTTCATTGCTTTTTTTTTTACAATGAATGGTTAGAAGTTAATTCTTTGATTGACAGGTTAGAATTTTGGAGACTTTTTTAAAAATTTAATGAATATCTGTAATGAATCAACTCTTTGGTCTATGAATCACTTTGCACAGTTGTTCTACCTATTATTTATGGAATAAGTGAGAAAAGGTTCAATTTTGAATAGTAATATGAAAAGTTTTCTTCTTAAGAGTCAGCTGGCAATTTTAATTATTCCCATAGCTCAGTATGGCACTAACTCCAATAGATAGTTACTAAGATAATAATTTCAGACTTTATTAGAATCATCTGTGAACTTTAAAAATACTGTTTTCTGACTCCTATCTCTATACCTGACTTAATTGCTATGGGATGATAACCTGGATATTTGAGATTTTAAATCTCCTCAGATGATTCTAATGTGCAGGGAATTTGAGAACTGAGGATTGTACTTAGGAACTAAGGATTGAGGATGTAAAATAATTAGAGTAAGGTAGGATAAGAACTTTTTGATATTGAGATGTATAGTTTCTGGGATTCTGCATTTGATCAGCAGTTTTGCAAAGTTTGGGAAAGACCTTATACTAAAAAGTGATAAATGGTCTGTAGAATTTGTTAGCTCAATAAATGGAAATTTGGTTTTCTGAATCCCACTGGTTCTGTTTACTGACTACCTCAATTTAGGTCTTTCTTAATTAATGCAGTATGTAAAAGACCAAGATGACATAAACAAACAACTCCAAAGACCTGGAGGGTAGACAATTTTAGTAATATAAGAAAAGAGAATTTCCCATTTATTTTTCAGTGCTAGTTAAAAGAACAAATTTAAAACTTATATAAATGTGGAAAAATTGGTTCCCAATATTTTAACAGAGAGAGACTGAGAACACACAGCATTGAATCATCAGGAAAACTGAAGATCTCCCCTGAACAGCACTGGGATTTCACTGCAGAGGACTTGAAAGACCTTGGAGAAATTGGACGAGGAGCTTATGGTTCTGTCAACAAAATGGTCCACAAACCAAGTGCGCAAATAATGGCAGTTAAAGTAGGTGATGCCCATAATTATTTTTGGTACTTTAATCCACTAGGTACAATGTCATGGTTTAGAATATTACTACTGTTGTCCTGCTCTTACTTTTGTGGTAAATATGTCTATGTAAAAATTGTTCTTCAGAATTCTTTGAAGTCTTTGTGTAGATGGCTTCTCTCTCTCTGGAAACAGGAGTGTGTGAGTGTGCATGTTACTGCACTTTTGGCATGATGCATTAACGTTTTTAAACTTCAGGCCCTTCCACTGCCAAGGTGAGTTCAGGCCGGGCGGCTGCACCCCTGGGAGCAGGGCAGTGCTGCGCTGAGCCAGGCGGGGAGCTGGAAGAAGATGCAGCACACTGGGTTGGGCAAGGTGCGGGGCTAGGGCTAACAGCAGTCTTACTGAAGGTTTCCTGGAAACCACACACATGCTGTTGCCACTAACCTCAACCTTACTCGGTCCTGACCGGCTCGGCTTCTGTTTGTTTATTTCATCTCCACTCAGTACTGCCCTGTTCCCTGGTTGGAAAGTTGTATTAAAATGCCTACATTGTAATAATACTTTTGCATTCTGTCCTTATTGTCTCATGCCACTTTATTAAGAAAAAGATAGTTAAAGTGTGGCCAGAAATGGTAATTGGCACATAGACTGTACTTGGCAGGCTTATTTTGGTTCCTGTAATGGACTGAATCCAACTGATTCCTAGTGGGCCCATGTAATTGTAATTTATTCATTTGTTTGTTCTGTCTAATGGTATTTGTTAAATATGTAGGTACATTTCAGGAAAGTTGGCTATCAGGGTTGAGGAGCAATTTAAAAGCTGACAAAAAAGAAAGAGCTAGTTCTGATCATACTCAGACTGAACATAAATATCACACAGTAACAAGTAGGAATTGAAAAGAATGGATTTGCAGACAAGATAAACTTTAATCCCCTGAGTTTGAGAGTTTGTCAGAGTGGTTTGATCAAAGGAGGTATGACCTCGGTTTCTTACTTGACTTTTTGGGAGTGGATTTATATCAAATTACTAGAAAATACTACCTGTGTTGAAGTTTATTGTGTGCAAAATCTTACTTTATTTTAGTTTTCTTCTTTGCTGACCATTTTTCTTTGGTGGCTCTTGTAAAGCTAATGAGAAGTTAATGGTGGGAATAAATTTTGATTCTTACCACTGGAACCTTAGCCTTAATTTTGGTCATGTTTTTTTTCCACCGTGTGATGAGAGCGATAGATTCCTTTTTTAGGAAGATGCATACATATACAAAATAATATGTAACACATAGACCTCTAAACATGCATAGACCAAGAATTCTACTCTGGATTATCTGTTGAAATGAAATGTTGTTTGTCTCAGAATGTGAAGTGATTTCTATTTTTATTATGACTCATTGTAAATATAAAGGAAATAATTCTGTTAGGCTGGATGACTACTGCATTATCTTTAAGCATCTGTGCATGACATCCAGTTTTACTTGGCTAGGCCTTGAGGGGAAGTTACCCTATAGATAAAGTGCTTTTAAATAATTATTTCCTGTTCTTTTCAGTCTTTGCTATGTGTACTTTACTATATTGATCATCATCATAATCTGGATAGACTTTAGTCATGGTTATTAGGTCTTGAAGTTAAATAAAGAATACACTTCAGTTTGAACTTGAAAAGTTTTTTCTTAGTGAATAATTGAATAACATTTGGAACAATATAATGCTCACTAAAATTTTGAATGAAAATAGGAGATTGATGTTCCATTTGTAATCTGCTCCTATAAATGGCTACTTTGAGAGCCTCTGTTGAATGCTCTTTAAAATTCCAATTCTTAAGCACTTCTAAGGTGGTCATGGAATTTACAGACTGGTAAACTGTTGCATCTATATCCACCTGATAGGATTGTCTGCCTGTGTCACCTAGAATTCTTGAGCAGATATGATAATTTAGTATGGGGTGAGTGCTGATATATCACTAATTATATGGATGGGGTGTGCCCTTGGATTCCATGATTCAGGAAGTACTGGGAGAGTTTTTTTGTATTAATATACATTAAAATTGGATACAAATTTGCTGACTTATATTGACTGTGTACTGAAATGTATTTTTTGTTGGTCTCTCTGAAAAACAGTCTATCAGGCCTGAGTTTGTTCCCTTATCACTTAAGCACACAGACCAGATTGATAGGTACAAATACACAGAGTCAATGTATGCATAAAGACTTAGATTTGACATTTTACCTGTAGACCAGTTGACTACTGAGAACTCACTTTGTTTAGCTCTGAAATAGAACTGTAGAGATTTAAAGGAACTGTGAGACATTGGCTCATATTCAGCAAGTTTTCCATTGCTGTTGGTGAAATAAATACCCTTGAAATAGCTCTACTATAGTGTTTTAATAAGCACTTTGGGAATATAGGATTACTTGACTAGATGTTAAGCTTAATCCTGGAATTTACCCTTAAGAGCTACTTGGAGTGTTTATACAAAAATGAACTGTGGTATTAATGTGATTTATCATTATTATTATTTTCATCCTTTTTTAGCAATAAGAAGTCCTTCCCCAAATTTATTTTGCCACATATAAAAATGTTTGAAAATATGGCTTTGTAGTTATCAAAAATAATTCTCTAATACTTAAATCAGTTAATGTATAATAAACCAGATCAGTGATGTATCATACAGCTTATATGAGAATTATACTTAGAAAAGTTTCTTCAACTTCTAAAAACAGCTCTCCAAACTACTAGTGAAGTTCTGTGTTAAGACCTAAGTCATAGAAATTTTAACCACACCTTTTATTTTTATTTATTTTTTCAAAGATTTATTTATTTATGCATACAAGAACTGGGGTGTAGGGCAGAGATTCCTGAGGTGAGCGGATTCACCAGAGACAGTGGGGAGCATAACAAGCAGATCAACTGAAATACACTGCTGAGGGGAGCAGCGAGGAAACAGGAGAGATCTGCTGTGCCATGTGGGTCAGCTCTCTGGCTGGGGATCTACTCATGGGTGCATGTCACAGTGACTGCAGATAGCTTTATAGTGCTGAGAATTAACCCCTTGTGCCACCGAGAAGGTCCCAACTCCACCTTTTAAATTGATGCACTTTACTTAGCTCTCTGTGTTGAAAGTAATACTATTAGTTTTTGTGACTTTCTGAATGATGACTGGGTTTTAGGGTTGCCAAGGTCAAAACCATTGTTACCACAGGAACTTCTAAAATTCAGAAAGGAGAACCTTCAGCTTGGGTGGGTACTTAAGGCTTTGATTGTAACTCTTTGTAAATAAAAGTTATATTCCCTTTGCATGGTGGTGGGGTAACCAGAAAATATTAGACATGTACACTCACTCTCCTTTAACAGTAAAATAGGTGTCTGCTTAGCTGTCTGGCAGAATTAATTATAATGGGGAAAACAGTGTACAGACCAAACAAATAAATAATTGACATTAGGATTCTGAGCTGGGCTTAACGGAAATCCACATCTGGGAGAAACATCCACAGGTGATCAAAATCAGGACATCAGAGCCAATTCCAGGACAGGAAAAAGTCATTAGAATAGGTGAAGTAACCCCTGTCCAAGGGCTGGAAGTGAGTGGCATGGCAAATACAGATTGCTACCAGGCATTGCTGTGGAATGTCAAGACTGATGATGTATCCTCCACCTGATCCAGCTTGCAGTGTAAGTCCTGCATATGGCTGGCAGCTTAGAGCATGGTCCTCAGGCCAAAATCTTGTGTGACTACCAGCTTTCTTTCCTATTTTCTAATACTTATGTCCAGATTGAGTGCCTGAAAGTCTAGCTTATGAACAAAGAGCCAGAGAGTAGTAGAGAAGAATGAAAATGAAAGGGATTATAAGGGAATGACACTGCTGTTGGCTAAAGGTGGAAGACAGTGGCATTATTTGGAGAATTAACACTGGTATAAAGGTGCCTGGTCTTTGGAGAGTAGAACTGTATTGGGTGGTTGGTGGGGATAGGAGGATGTTAATAAGGTTGTCCTGCTGATCATTACTGCTCAGTCTTTCTGCTTGAGAAGTTATCTGGGTTCATCAGAAAAAAATAGATTATGTGCTGAAGCTGGATAGAGTTAGTGATGTGACCTAGTATTTTAGGGTTTCATCAGTTCCCTCTTTTGATGATCTATCTAACTTGTTTTGTTCCTTCAGCCTTCAGTATTTTTTTTTTCAACCCTTCCAACTCTCCTGTTGTTTTGGTGTGCACATGTTCCTGATTCTGGGTTGGTAACCTGACCTGCCTTTTCTCAGTATTTAGATTGTGACTTTAGTGTCCTTATCCTAGATTAGTCCCTGACGCCTTATGGAAGGGATCATAGCCTTCCATCTGCCAATATTGGCTTTACTGGTTTACCCCTTTTCTGTGCAGTAAGGGGTCTTCATTTTCTAGGTACTAGTTACCTACTTCAAGTATGGAAAGGAAGATGTTGGAAAAGAATGGCTTTACTTGTTCTCCTCCCACTTCAAGAACCTTGACATTTCTGTCAGTAGTTCCATTACTAACTAAATTTTTGTGGGAATTATATTATCAGAGGAGGTTCAGCTTAGTCTTTAAGCAGTGATCTTGTCTATATGTTTGAAAGCACTAGACTGGAATTTGATAGTGACTTTAAGTTGGAAAAGCCTTTTTTATGGAATAGAATGTTTTCTTAGGCAATTTTGTTGAATTTTGAATGGGTACAGTGCTAGTATTTGATTATCCAGATTACTTCTAGAATACAGAAGTAAAAGATATCTTATTTTGATTTGAGAATTAATTTGAGCAGTGTATGTTGTCATTTGATTGGATAGTTTATATGACTTAATTTGAAATCCATGATAGATTCAGCCTTATTATTTAGACTTTCTAATGTTGCTTAAATGTGTGGTTTTGCAAATGAAGAGTATAAACAATGGTGCTTAAGAGTGAGAAGAGCCCAAGGATGTGGCAAGGCTGCCCTCCATTCAGCCTTGAAATTGAATTCAGGTCCCTTGTGAGTTGAAGTTTGAACACGTGTGTTTCGTTTATTCTTGCACCAAGTGATTTTCAGACTGAGTTCTTTCTCTTAACACAATTGTATGTGTACTTCAATAGCAACATTAGTACTATTCTGGTTGATAATAGTGTTAGAAGGTTGGGCACCCTGCCTACCTACATTGGAAGATCTCAGGGCATCAATTCTGAAGCAGCCTTTGAGGTCCGCATAGGATAGTTTGAAAGTAGTTGTTTTAGGTGAACATTAATCAACCATTATGGATTTCTGAGCATTCTGGATACCTACTTTCTGAAACTCTCTACCATGACCTAGTTTACATGACTGAATTATGGTGTAGGAGTATGTTTTACCTTAGATTGTGATTTGGAGAAAAATCTGCCTTATACTATACTGTAAATCATTGGAACCAATATTTAATATACCTCCTTCCCATTTTTTATCATTCTTTTTTGTCGTATGGCCATGCTTGAAATAAGTTATAAATCAAACTTCTACTCTTATCTCTCTTTATTATCATGGGTACTGAAATGATGATCTGTCATTTATGATCTCTAGCCCCTTGAAATTTTCAGAGCTAAGATTAACACTGTGCCCTTTACATGTGGATGATGTAATTGAGAAAGAAGAAGAGGATGATGCCACCCTTATCAAGATCTATCAAACTTGTTCCATTAACTTTATCCTCAGGGCAATTGTTCCCATGGTGTAATATAGCATATATATTTGGAACTGATCTCTGAAGTTTTCTGATGATGCATAGCAGAAGGTATTTTCAAATGGAGTGAATTGGGTCTCAGCATCCTCAGTGAGGTGAATGGGAAGTACTACTACTATTTAATTCAACCAAGATACATTTGGGAGTTCATTAAATTGACTCTAAAAACAAATGATTTTTGCAATTAAGAATTAGGGCCCTTTCTTTGACTTTAGTAGAAGTATGTGTTTTCATAATTTAAAACATTCGACTTAATAGAAATTATTTGTTATTCTCTGGCATGAAAACTACTTTTGCATCTGTGATCAGCATTTCAAACACTTTACTTTTTTCAACTATTATTTTGGCTAATGTTGCTATCTGCTTTGATCTTATTAGTTGTGCCACTATAAGATAGGGGTTTTTTGTTTGTTATTTTTTAAAGACTTATTTTTATTTATGCATGCCAGAACTGGGATGTAGGCCAGAGGTGGGAGGGGGAAAGGAGGCAAGGAGAGGTTTCTCCAGAGACAGAGTGGGGAGCAGAACAAGTGGATTTACTGAAATACACCACTGAGGGGAGCAGCCGGTGAGACAGGAGAGGTCTGCTGTGCCATGTGGGCCACCTCCCTGGCTGGGGATTGATTGAATTTATGCCGCAGTGGCTAGCTAGGAAAGTATGGGTTTGTGTGTGTGTGTGTGTGTATGTGTGTGATCTACTTAGAAGACTCTTCAGCAGCTAAGGGTGAATCTGAGCTTAAGAATCAGAGTCTTGTGGTCTCTGTGGGATATGGAATCTTTATTTTGCAAATTAGGAAAATAAGAGTGCCTAAGATTCCTACAGTAAGGCAATGCACATTGACGTTTTGCAGTGGTTTCTAAGATTTTTCCAGCTTTAGTGTTTATTGTTTGTTTGTTTTTTAATTCTGGACATTTCTTCTGAAAAAACAACGTATTTGTTTGTAAGGGTCAGAATATTTATAAGAATTCAGTGGGTTCTTGGGGATCCTAATGTGATTTTGCTCTCCTATCCCTCACATTGACTCAGGGCAGTCTGCCCTCAGTTGCTGGCTGGCAGTGTTCTCCCCTTCATATTTTATTCGTAGACACTAACCTTTGCAAGGGATGCTTCGTGAGCAAAGGCTTACTTCATGACACAGCAGTATTGCTGTTTATAGATCACAGGAACAGGACACATGTTTCAAATACTGTTAGAACTGTGTCCATTGAGATAATGTTGCTCTTTTCATTTTTTTATTTTAAACAGCCGATTTTTCACTTTATTTATTAACTTACTTGCTGTGGAGAGGAGTTCCACCTGGGTGATATGTTTGCCCATGTTCCAATTTCAGGAGTTCTACCGATGGCCCATCGGTGTGCATAGCGAATAGGGCTTTGTGTTGTTGGTGGTCGCAGCCGTTTGTTTCACTCATGTCCTTAGTCGATTGTTCGAGCTGTCATACCACCTTGGCAGAACACGTGGCAATCACTTGAAATAAGGAATACAGATACTTTGGGTAAACTTAAATAATGACAGGTGCTCATGGAGAGGGATGAATCACTGCACAGAGATACTGGTTTTTAGCTACCTGCAAATGATTACAGAGCCTATACAGCCCGGCAGAAGTTTCAGTAGTACCTTTTGGTGTTCTGATTTTGGTTGCTGGTAAGTTGAAATTGATGCCATTAGCTCTTGCTAATGGCCAGAGCACATCGTTGCATCATTTTATCCTGTGTCAAATCATTTTAATCAATAATCTTCAATGGTATACACTGATTTCCTCTTTAGTTATTGAATCATCTTTTTATTTTTATTTCTTTTTCTTAATATTTTGTACTATTTACATCATGAATCCATCTTGTTGAGTTTCATTGTGCCCCCATACCTTAATTTATGATCAGAAAATTTACTCCTCCTTCATTTTTAAGTATTCTTTCTTCTTCCTAACCTACTCTAAGCAGCTAATGATGACTCTCTGCGGCAGGGATGGAGCCACCTACTCTCCTCTTACTGCCTTATCTGGCTTGTAGCTGCACCTACAAAAGTTTAATGAGAAATAGTCCTTTGAGAGTGTAGAGACTTGTCTGTGAGGACTCCTGGACATACCCTTCTGTGTTAAGTTTCCTTTTTCTTTTGTTTCCCATATCTCATTCCCCAATATATTTCTCCAGTTCAAAACAACAACCACAAAAGAGTAGAAGTTAGAGTTGGTAGGCATTTTATTAAGTTTATTTCACTGTGCTGTTGTTTTCAGGCTTGTCTTTCTAATTAGTTCCTAGGCTCTTCAGTTCTTGGTTCCTGAGATGTTTATAGATGACTCATATCACTTTTGCCTGGCATGCTTATTTCTTAGGGGTAATTTCTGTTACAACACTGTGGAACACTTGTTTTCAATCAAGAACACATATGACTTACCAACATCTTTCTTTGAGTCTTCAGAATGTATGCAGCAGTGGGATCATACAACCTAGAGGGCCTCCTCCCCACACTCACATTGTCCAAGAGACAAGATTGTCATTTGTCTGACATTTTCTTGAAGCTTGAGTTGGTAGGAAGAGAACCTCTGGGTGTTTGGTGAAAGTCAGGAGTTCTTACATCAGAACACAAGACATCCAGAAGAGGGTCATTTCAAGGTACACTTGACCTTTCTTGCAACTAGGATGTCCTTGAGAATTCCAGCATGGAGATGTGAGGGCTAACTAGTGGAAGGCTCACTACCAGAATCATCTGGCTCTTTATTGAGCAACTTAGCAAAATACTCCTGGATGACTATTTCTGATACCTGTACTATGGGCCTTTCTTACTTTGCTTAGCCATCGTGCTATCAACCTCTTTTTTCTCTTTGTCACAGTTGAGCCATCTAACCTTACCTTGAAATAGTGATTGGTTGATTGCTGTATTCTGTATCTTTAGCCCTTCTTGTCTCCTCTCACCCTTGAAAATAAATTTCAGAAAAGAAGGGATGCCCCCCCAAAGACACGGAGTCTCTGAATGACTTTTAATTGGAGTCATTTGGGTATTATTGACCTGTAGTTACCTGCTATTCTAATTGACATTTATATGCTTATATAGTTTTACAGGAATTATGTAAAAAACAAACAAAAATAAACCTTGAATACTGGTTAGGACAACTAAAATTTTTTTTAGCTTCAAAATAAACTGCTTCGTTGTAAAATACTGTTGAATACAGACAGAAGAGTAATTCTTGTTTGATTTTTTTTGATATATTAAAATAAGTAAAATTTGCAATAATTGGAAAAGTACTTTATTGGAAAAGTAATGCAGATTGATTTTCAAAAAATAGTTTGTCTTGTGAGATTAATAACTTGAGCCAAGTTTCAGTGAAGTAGTCAGAAGGAAAAAGAAAATATCAAATGGTTTCACTTACAGGAGGAATTTAAGAGAACCAAAGAAGACTGGGGGGGGGGGGAATGAGGGAGAAGTGTAGTATTGCCATGCAAAACGCAGCAAAACAAAGCAAAAACAGACAATTATAAGACAGATCCTACAGGGGAGGGGGAGGAAGAGGGGTAAGAAGGAGAGTGGAATGTGGGGGCTATGTGAGGACTGGTGGGGAAGGGGAAGTAAACATTGTTGTAAAATGAACAATAATGTGAATAGATAGGTTAAAAAAAACTTAGGCAAGTTTAATAAAATAGTGACAAGTGAAATAGCTCAATAGCCCTATAATTAAACAAGAGTGATTTTGAATGAGGCTTTGGGTGAAAATGAACTTTTGAAAAAAGTCTAATGTCCTTGAGATAATTTTCTGAAATTTTTTGTGCTCTTAAGTGGACCTTTCATCCCAATTCTTTCATTAAAAAAATAAAAGCACACTAAGCCCAAATAAGCATCATCCTTATTTAGCTTTTAATTTATGATAAAATTAAAATTATGATACAAAACAAAATAAAAGTTTCTGTAGTTCAAGGTATTTGTATTTGATTTTGGAATTTTCCCATAACATGAAATCCCCACTATCCATGGAGTGGGTTCTTGAAAACTATGACTTTTGAGAAATAACAGATAATGAAAGCAGTTTTACCAAGGTTAATTAATATAAGCAAGAGTTCAGTTCCTATAGCATAATTCTGGTCACAAAAAAATTACCAAACTTAGAAATAAAGATCCAAACATGTCCAGTGTTAAAAATAATTTATATTCATTCATTCATTTCTAGCCAGCTTATTCCACTTCAGGGCTGCTTGTGACTAGGCCTATTATGGAGCTCAGGGCACAGGGCAGCTCTGAACAGGGGCATCTCTCAGTATACCCATACTCTGGTACAGGGGTGGCTGAGCCATGCCCCTGAGCCTCAAGTGGGCAGAAGCCAGGTGCCCAGAGACAACCCATGGAGACCTGGGGAGAGTGTGAAAGCCCCACACAGAGAGGGACTCTGTAACAGCTGTCCCAGAGGCCCTTGCTAGGAATCGCATTTTTTTATGCAACATCATCATAAAAGTTATGAAAGGATGTTGAACAAAAAATTTTTGAGGCCTGATCTATACAAGAATTTCAAGTAGTATCATTGGCCTTGCCTTTTCACTTCCATGTTCCAGGGACCTCAATTAAGGATAGCTTTATAAAGGGAGGGTAGCTCCTTCTCATTGATGCATTTTATTTTAGGAAGTTTGTTCTCCTACTAGAGAACCCTGGCCTCACTTACTTCAAGTGGCATAATTCTTTCCCATATATAATATTTTGATATTGCATAAGAAAAGCTTTGCTCATAATAACTGATGAGTATTTTCTCATTTGGATCATTATCATCAAATATTCTCCAACTCAAACCATTTATTGAATTATTAAAATAATTCACTTAAAGCTACAGCTAATTTAGGTTTGTCCTTATAGTTAACCCTTACTGTTCACTTCTAATAAATGTTATATTCCAACCCGAAAGCTTCAGTACAATTAAGATGGTAGTTACTCACACCCAAGCAATTAAGATGCAATGGCAGCAGCTATTCTTCTGCCCACTCTTGACACTTAGACAAGATATTCAAAGATCTTGAGTTGCTCTTAATTTGCTGACAGACATCCAGGAATCAACTTCATGTTAGACCAGGAGATGGTCCAACAGCAGTGGCATTAAAGAGTATTAAAATGGAGAAGTAAGTTTTCCTGCCATGCTGCTGATCTCAGAGATTACAACGATGCCAGGACCTTTCTATATTTTGGCTGATAACAGTCCTGTCAGACTTTTAATGTTAGATACCAATCAGATGCTAGTCCTGCAGTTCATGTAATAGACCCTTTCAGCCATGGCAGGGTTTTCAGAAATTGATCCTGCATACAGTTATGGAAGTTTTGATTGGAATGTTTATTCCAATGGTTAGAATATAAAAACTGTAGAAAAATAAATTTAGAAAACTGTTTTAACCAGTTTGGGAAACAGTAGCAAAGATGGCATCTTTTAAAAGTGTGTGGTTTAGTATATTTATGCTTGTCAGTATATATGTACAAGTAAAAAGAGAACAAGTATTTTTAATCCATTAATAGTGAGAGGTGTTTGTTGTTGTTGTTGTTGTTTGTTTTAACTATCAGATGGAAATGCTCCCTTGCCAGAGGGTCATTTGAATTTTCTTCCCTTTTTGATGCTAATTACCAGCTCTTTGCCATTAAATTTAGATACATTGCAGTTTTAAGGACAACTGCCTTCTTAAATTTGTGTTTTAAAGTTATACTTTAAAAATATGAATACATGTAAATAAAAGATTTACAAGCATCAATGTCATGTTTTCCACAATTACAAAATTACATTTTGACTTTTTAATATATCCTTTTTAAGCAAATGTGCTGATGCTAATTTAAAGCAAATTTATCAATCTCCAGGCTGTGAAAACATAGAAAGGAGAAACAGAAAGGAAGTTTTCTTAATTTTAAAATCACTAGTCTAATTTTATTTCTGTTTTTCTGTGTGTGCAGTAAAATTCAGTGTAAAAGTTTTAAATAAATGAATTTATTTATAAGATGAATACCCTTTAAATTTTATTTGGTATGAAATAATGTAGATAGCAAACTATACATTTCAAGTAGCAAAATAAATTTGTATTTTGGAATGTATGGAGCTCTTCATTTAGTGTGGAACATGAAGTTGAGAGAATCTGCTTCCATTCTTTATCTAACTGCATATTATCATGTCATATGGACTACATCTTTTGTATCTCTCTGTGCCTTTGGATGTTCTGTGTAATGGGCTCAAGAATTTAATTGACTGTCTTCATCCCTTTCAAGAACATTGAGGACAGATAACTTGAAGTCTTTGGAAGACAAAAATGCCACCTTGTGTATTTTTTGATACTAACTTGCCTTGTAAGTATGTGCTATCTATTGTGCATAGTGGTGTGGTGTGACATTGTGAATTTTTATGAGAACACAAGTTGTTTGCATGTTTTGATTATTAATGTTTTGTAATTTCTGAACTTAATTCTTCCTTCTTCCTAGTGTAGTGAGGGCTGTCCCTCTAAAAATATCATATTCTTTAGTTCCATGTTCCTGGATGGGACATCGGGAGGTGAAAAGGGTGGGGGTTCTACTTTCGTGGCTGTCTTTTAAATTATGTTGAGAAATTGATGCATAGGTTAGTTTGGAATGTACCTGGATCTCCAGTGTTTGCAGGTGAATGAAGAAAGACCTCTTCAGTTTAGGAATAGACAGAACCTTCACTTTTAGACTTTCTTCTGCACTTTTATATCATCATGTGTTCTGACTCATGGCTTAGAAAGTCAAATAGAACTTTCTGTCTTTAACATAGAGAAATATAGTGAGGGGAGAGAATTTGACTCTAGATTGGGAGGTGGGGTTATACCTTGTGTGCCACTGCTGCACAAATTCTTGCTGTTTTACTTGTTCTGGACTGTTTTCCATCACTAAAGAATAAGGATACTATGAGTAAGAGTGCTAAGATGTGAAGAGGGCTATTCTTGCATCAAAGCCTAGGTTCCAGACCTTTCTAAAATGATGATTACAGTTTAGAGGTAGCTTCCCATGTTGTTAACATGAACACAGTTTAAAGTATAGCTCTTTGTGACTTTGATATTTACATTTGCATGTGGGGGTTAATCTTCACTGCCCAAGAACTTTGTTGCAAAATTTCTAACATCACAGTGAATACTTGTGGTTCAAAAGCCCTGAGTCCTGTAAAGAGTTTCTAAGTTCTGTTTTATTAAATTTTCCGGGCTAAAATTTTTCACGTGAAGTATAAAGAAGATAATTTTAAAGTTTGATTAGCAATTGTCAAGTCTGTTTAATGTATTCAATCTTATTGTAGTAGAGGATTTTTCTCAAGCTTATAAAATTGTTTTTATGTTTTTGTGACATCCTTTGTTATTCTTTTCCAGAGAATTCGGTCAACAGTGGATGAAAAAGAACAAAAACAACTTCTTATGGATTTGGATGTAGTAATGCGGAGTAGTGATTGCCCATACATTGTTCAGTTTTATGGTGCACTCTTCAGAGAGGTAGGAATAAAATTATTGCGGTTTTAGCTGGTATTTGCTTATCTAATTGGAATAAATAGGAGGATGACAGGATTATACTCTAATCTTGAATTAAATGCTATGTATTAGTGATAAGTTAATTTCTCAATATTTTCATGATAGCTATGATAATCTGAACATTAATTTCTGCTACTCTTTCTTCCTTTGGTTAAGAAGCAAACTTCTTATAGCTATATATACACACACACACTTGCCCACGCGTGTGTGTATTGTCATTTGTGACTTCCATATTTTCTTCCTCATTTAAAATAGCTCTGTTTTTAAGACCCAAACCATCTAAGTAAATTCTAAATATCTGTCTTTTTGGCATAGGTTAGATTTTACTTCTTTTGAGTTTAAGTTCCCTCTCTGTCCCCTTTTGAAAAACATTTCTGACATCAAATGTATCAACACTAATTGTAAAAATTTATTCATCCCCACCCACAATCCACCATAAAACCTGCCAGGCATGGAAGTTAACAAATATTAATCAAAATTCTTTTATCTATTGCTGTGATCCATATTTTGGTAGAGAAATTAGGACTTTAATTTCTTGGTCTCATGATGATGTCCCTTCTTTTGTTCTCTGATTGTTCTGTGTCCTGACACAGGTTGTTACTTCCACTGCCAACTGTCAGTCCACATACTCTATGACTAGAAATCATCTAACTGCCTAAAGCAGGGAGTAAAGCTGTAAATAAATCAGTTACTTTATGGTATCCAAGACGATCATCAAACCCTTGTGATATTTAGTTAGGTGATTAGAACTTGAAATAAACTCTTAAGTGTTTTAAATGCTATTTAAGCACCATTCTCATTTTGAAAATATTAGGTGACTTAGTAGAGCTGTTAGGAACTGGTAAGAAAGAATTCCCTCCCACCATTCTCTTCTTTTTGAGTCTGGATTACAAAGAGTGTTGATAAAGGCTTGAAGTTTTTGTTGTAGTTATTGACTTAAAAAACACTATAGTTATTGCTTAAAACATGGCTGAAATGTAACTTTAAATCACAATACATGAAATACTATTAATCCTCAACCCAGTCCTGAACTTCTATATTTTTGAATTCTTAATAGGTAATGGTAATTTCTGCTTAAAGAAAAGCTAATTTCTTTGTTGAATTCATAATCATTAATTCTAGACTCCTGTTGTTCCTTTCTACTCTTACCTTGTACTATTAACAGCTTGAGTAATCATTTTTATGACCAGGTATATTGAATTGGTTTCACATCAATATTGCACTGTATTAGCACACCTTCATGACATCATGTATGTGACTGATCCTGTACATCACTGAAGTCTCTGGCTACCGCCAGTTCACTCTTCTCATGTAGAGTAATTGATTTTATCTAGCCACATTCCCCTGTCAGCTTTTCCAGAGTGGTCACTTTCTATCTTAATCCTCTTTCACCTCCACAGTGCTGTAATATACTAATTTACTTGTCTGTTTTTTATTTGGACATTCATTTAAGCAACATTTAAATGTATAGCCCCAGGCTTTATATTGTTGGGAATCTGATTTTAAGCTCAGAAGCTAGAGTGATAGACATGTTTGAAAAGGTACTAGAAACAAAACAGAAAGCTTGGAGTAGTAACTGAGCAATATCCTATGGTTTCTTATTGTAAATAGCGACTAAAACTTAGTTTTATGTCTTCAGAAGGTTGAAATTAGTTGAGATATGTAGCTAAAAGCTCTAACATCTATTGAATGTTTTGTGGTTTTCACATATATTATCTTTATAGTAGCCTCAGGGGCCTTAGTGGTATTATCCCTAGCTCCAGAAAGCTAACTAAAATGTAGAGTACTAACTTAGAGACTAAAATCACAGAGCAAATAAATGGCATAAATGGGACACTAAAGACAAAAATCTTGCTATTCTATTATATCCTCAATGGTCCAAAGATGAAGAATTTCTGGCTTCATTAAGATACCATAAACTTTTAAATATTTTGATTTTTGAGTATGAACAAGTGAAGGGTTAGGGACTTCAAATAGTTATAATGTGACATAGAGACTGAACTTGCAGTCCCCTGCCCCCAATCTTCTGAGGAAAAAAATAATAGGTAACATTCTAGAAAAGCAGAAGGTTCACCTTTAAAGAATGAGTAGTCAATGTGTGTTTCCTCAAGTTACAAAGACTGAAAAATTGATCAGATTAAAAAGGATTCAGAGAAACATTTTTCTTTTGAGGTTGATCACTTAAAAGAGAAGGATGTCTTTGTGGGGAGGAGCAACATGGCTTTTAGTTCCAATAATAGACACAGAGTTGGATTTTGAAATGACAGACTGTAAATTAATGTAAGGGCAGGACTTTCCCCATTACCATTGCTGTAAGAGACAACTGCTTTAATCCTTGTGCCTGTAAGGTACTCTCCAGAGTATTTCATTTCACATAATTTATGTGACCTCAAGACTTCAATTCCTAGACTGGCTTTATCAGCCATCAGTAAAGGGGTTTGTGAGGTGTTATTTTTCTTATTCTTGCATCTACCATGTAGAGATTAATCTCACCATTGGATAATAATTGAGCATCTGAACATTTCTTAACCGTCTTCCGAACAGGGAGTAAAAATATTTATCAACCAAGTGGGTAATGTGATTGTTACCATTGTTTCCAACCACATGTAGTTCTTTCTAGGCTAGAAGTAAACACAAGTGAAAAGCCCAAAGTGCAACTTGGATTTGATTTAGATGTTAGGACATGTAGTTCCACACTTTCTAAATTCATCTCCTGATTTTGTAGGGAAGCAAAACATACAGCTAGGCAGTTTTGAATAATATAAGTAACTTTTAGTTAGTAACCAACTAAAAGGTCTATACTTACCACTTATCTTATATTTTGAACCTAGAGTTACTTAAAATAGCTTTTAATTGGTAATTTTTAGAATTTAATAGCAAGAAATACTTATTTCAAATATTTTTTGAAGTTGGAGAAACTAGTGTTGGAAGTACTGTTCTGAATAACTTTTTATCATAAGATTTTCTAAAAGAGTGATAGTATAATAGCTGAATTTAATTATATCCTCCCTTTCTATTCCTACTTATCCTTTCTCTTCCCTCTCCTTTGTAAGCTTAATGGATTAATGGAATACAGTTGACATATGACAGACTGCATATGTCAAAAGCCATGATTTGATATACTTGAACAAATGTGTAAACTCATAGAATTATCACCACATTCAAGTCATGGACATACAAACTCATCTAAACGTAGACCTGTAATACATACACTTGGCTTATTTATCTTGAGTACTGGGTAGCAATCTAAGGATGATTTTTTATGTTTTTTTTTCTAAAGATTATTTATGCATACAGAACTGGGGTACAGGTAAGAGGTGCAGGGGCAGTGAGACAATTCACCAGAAACAGAGTGGAGAGCAGAACAGATTGACTGACGAAGTACACTGCTAAGGGGAGCAGTGGGTGGGTCAGGAGAGGTCTGCCTCGCCATGTGTGTCACCTTTGGGGTGGGGATCGAACTCATCTAAAGTGGCTTTAGCTTCTTAGCGCTGCACTTTAACTCAGTGTGCCACCAGGGAAAGCCCTAAATATGCGATTTTAATGTTCCATTAGTAATCCTAGGGTAGCTTATTTCTAATTGCTTGCAGTGATAGTGAACTGATGATCCTTTAGTATGTCTCCTTGGCAGTCTAGGTTACAGTTATTACAGACATATACTTAGACATGTAAGTGCTAGGTAAAATGATGTGGATATCTTCAGATCCAATGGATGCTGTCCTGTTTCTCTCTGTAGTGGTTGTACTAACTTACATGCCGTCCAGTAGGATTTCTGTGTCAGAAATTGTGTTCAGATGCCACTCATGGTGACTTTAGTGGCTTACTTAGTTTATAGTTTCCAATATTAAGGTAGTCTCAAGATGCCAAGGTGTTCAGCTGTCATATCCAGATGAAGGGAGAGAAGAAAAGACTAAAAGGGCTTTGTAAAATCAGCACTTTAACATCTCATAGGTGCTCTTCTCTACATGGAGGCCTAGAAAATGTCATTTTTAACTGTGATATCATATATAAAATAGGGAGAGTGTTTATTTGGGTGGGCTTTAAGCTTTCATTTTCACAGATCTCATTTTTTCCTTGCTTGTACTAACATTTATTTCATTTTTGGCCATTAGATGGATTTGAAGTAGTGTCTTGCTTTTAAAATTGCAATGCCCATATTGTGGCAAGGTACAGAAATTTTTCACTTGTGTATTGAGGTTTTTCTTTTCATTTCCCTTTGTGATTTTCCTGTTAAGTTTTCTCTTTTTCTAATTAAATTAGCATAGCCTTTTAATATTTATGCTACTAATCCTTTATTTACATCCAAATAGATGTCTTATTCTTGAAATTTAGTATAGTGTCCTTTAGCATGCAGAATTATATACCTTATAATGGAATTAAATTTAATAGCTTTTATCCATTGTGACTTTAGTCTTATGTTTTTTGTTTTGTTTTTGTTTTTTTAAAGATTTATTTATCTATGCATACAGAACTGGAGTACAGGTCAGAGGTGCGGCGAGAGGCTTCACCAGAGACAGAGTGGGGAGCAGAACAGGCAGATCGGCGAAGTACACTGCTGAGGGGAGCAGC